>NW_009935141.1:0-40263 GCF_000696875.1 Nestor notabilis | reverse complement strand
GTTCGAGCAAGTCCAGAGGAGGGCCACGAGATTGACAAGAGGACTGGTGAATCTCCTGTATGAAGACAGGCTGAGAAAGTTGGGGCTGTTCAGCCTGGAGAAGAGAAGGCTGCGTGGAGACCTCATAGCAGCCTTCCAGTATCTGAAGGGGGCCTACAAGGATGCTGGGGAGAGACTCTTCATTAGGCACTGTAGTGGTAGAACAAGGGGTAATGGCTTTAAACTTAAACAGGGGAAGTTTAGGTTAGATATAAGGAAGTAGTTCTTCACAGTGAGGGTCGTGAGGCACTGGAACAGGTTGCCCAAGGAAGTTGTGAGTGCTTTAACCCTGTCAAGGCCAGGTCGGACAGAGCCTTGGACGACATGGTTTAGCGTGAGGTGTCCCTGCTTATGGCAGGGGGGGTGGAACTAGATGATCTTAAGGTCCTTTCCAGCCCTAACTATACTATGATTCTATGGTCATGAATTTTGGGAACTCAAATGTATAAGGTGAAATTCTAGACTCAGGGAAGTGAGTGCAAGTTTCTTCACCCAGTGGAACCAGATCCTAACCCCTTCCCTTCTCTTTATCAAGAAATGTAGCCCAGTATTTAATAGAAATAGCTTTGAATTCCAGACTTGGATTATGATACTGATTTTAAAGCAAACTTTTTGTTTACTTATTTAATCACTGAGTATATCAAACCCAATTTTGAATATGTTGCTATGTCACCTTGATTAAAATATAGAGTATGCTTGAGAACAGAAATCTAAAATTGATCTTTTTGCAGCTATATCTTTTCCTTGTGAATTTTTTACATTATATGCTGTATAGCACCTGATGGTCTTACTGGCAAAGCAGGCTGCCCTGCCTCTGGCATTACAAAATCAAAGAACAACAAAATTATTCTCATTTATTTTAGTAACAACAAAATTTTCCTCTGTGAGTTCTACATTTTTACTCTTGAAGGTGTTGTACGAAGCAGGAAAAACAGTTTGGCTTTCAGATACTCAGCAGAGATTATATGGGAAGTAAAAAAAATCCTCTTTCAAACCACTGCAGGAAGGAACCTTGGTTCAGAATTCACCAAGGAAAAAGGAACCTGGAATATAGGTTGTTAACAAGAAAACTATAGTTCCCAAATATCTTAAGGAATATGAATGAAAGATGATATGTAAATATTTGGATTTGCAAATTGTTATTTCTGTGTGTTTTCCTACTCTGCTGTTTGCAGTATACATATAACAGTTTTGCAAACATTTACTCACCTGCTAAAAATTCAGTAAATAAAATGATTGCAGCTTTAAATCAGCATATGACAGTTGTGTAGTTCTGTTTCCGCAGACTAAATATATACTATGATTGTAATAAGCTTTATCTAGTATATTATTTAACAGGTTTTTCTTTCTGAATTAAGAGGAAAAAAAGAAGTAAAGAAAAAAAGTATGAGTGGCTTCTGAAAATACACATAAAAATGCTCAGTATATGCAAAATAATACCAAAAGGTATAATAGCAATTTTTGTAAGAGGCAATAGACATAGTAGTATATCCCTTGGTCTGTGAATTTATTGAATAATTACCAGATAAATTCTTACTATGATATATAATCAAAATTGTATTTGTAAAAGGATTTGCTTTTGGAAAGATTTCGAAGAGGAAGAAATAATATGCTTAAAGCTACCATGATGTAATGTAGTACAATGTCACCCATGAGAGTATTTCTGGTGTATGAGATATATCTTCAAAAATATATACTAAATAGGGCAGCAAAACTGTTATGAAATTGTGAGTCTTTACCCATTACAATAGTTTCAGAATATGTGAAAGTTTTTTTCTCTTTGTAATAGAGGATACAGTTTTTCAGTATTCCTATTGGTAATGAATGAGACCTCTTTTTTTGACTATGTGCTGTCATGCTTGTAGAGTTTTCCCATATAAAGCATGCGGGTTAAAGGATACACTGCTACTAACTTAGAAATTGGATAATAGAAATATTTTACACCTCCAGCTTTATTGCACTTAAAAAACCCCAACAAAACAAACAAAATCTAAATGTATTTTTAAGGGTGCTTTTTTTAACGTCTCAATCGGTTCTAACTTTGATGTGAGGCAACTCCATTCTCTTCTGTAGCATGAGTGCATGAAAAGAATAAGCTTCTTCTTGCCATTCTTCAGGCCAAGTTTGTCTTCAAAATATTCTTATATCCAGGCAAAAGAAATGTATCACCTAATAAGCTCTTCTTTCATGTCTCTGATCCTTTTCCTTCCTTTCCCCAAATTAGGATTCCTCTGCCAACACAGGCTGCTATGATTCTGGTTGGCCTTTTACAATACATCCACTTTACTTGGCTGAGCAGAAGAAAGAAGGAGTTGCTCTTGAACTTGCTACATCGTTCTAAAATACCAGTCTCATCAGTTTAATCCTGCTATAATTGTTCATTTTTTTTTTTTCCCGTGTTTCTACCATGCTGTTTCTCTGACTTTAGGACAATCCCATCATTTCTCATTCCGTTTCATTAAAAATGTTACTGTCAGAGTATGAGTTATCTCTATTTTGTAACGTCTATCATTCAGAATGAAGTTCAGTATCTGAACTTTGCAGCCTCCAGCATGTTACCAGGTGCCATCCAAGTAGATCAGTCATTTCTAACACATTTAACTGCAATCCTTTATTTTCCTTCATAAGTTGCAAGGTCACCTTAAACCCTGGAAAAGGCCTAAAGAGTGGTGGAAAGATGAATGATCAAGGAAGGGGTGCATTCACTGTTGCTACAGGCTGGCTGTTTCCAAGCACAAAAAAGTACTAATATTGTATAATAAAAAGGCAAAGCAATTTGACAAAATCCTACACTGGTCAGTCAGATTCTCTGCCAGGAATGTCATCTCTGGTCCTAGAAAATGCCACTGCCCTTTTGCCCTGATCCTGTCCAGACTCACACGTCAGAAGGCATCTCCCCACAGCTTTCTGGCTCTTCCCTAGACTTTCAGGGAAAAGCCAACAGATTATTATTTCTAATCTAATAAGAAAGCTGCATGTTAACCTGTTGTCACTGTACTGAGGAAGTTGTCAGAAGTATGCTGCTTTTTGCCTGGGTTTTAGGGACATAGTATTAAGTAAAGCTGTATTGACTGGTCAGGTATGTAGATTTGTGACATTTTCAGCTTCAGTGCTCCTTTCTGTACTGGCATTTGTGGGATATTTTTAAACATTTGTACCTGTTCTGGAAAGATGAGAGTTGTGAAACGGCAAATTTTCCATGAAACTATTTTCTCAAAACTATTGAGAGTAGGTTAATCTACAAAGGACAGAAGGTCTTCACAAAGCATGGTATCTCAGCAGCACAATAGGGGATGAAAGTCATTGTGACAGCTGCAAGGTAAGGCACACTGTAAGGAACAATTGATACACTGATGGGATCTAAATTAACTGTAAGTACTTGGGGAAAAATGTCCCAGCTGTCATTGTGAACAGCTCAGATGAAATCTTTCCACGGTGTTCACCAATGATTAAAAACCAAACAAGATGTTACAATGTGTTAAGGAGAGGATAGAGAATACTTTTGAAAATGCTGTAAGGCCATTCTGTAAATCAGTGTGTGAGCTCACCTTGAACCAAGTGCTCAGTTTTATCACCCCATCCTGAAAAGGATGTATCAGAAATAAAGAATAGGGACTCTGAAAGTCTATCTTTTCAGGGAGTTTGTTAGGTCAAATTCATTCTTTGATTTATACCCTGTGCTGTCCTTTTGAAATCAAATGGTTCCCCACGTTACAAATCACTACACAATATGACCTATTTTATTTAGTGAAGGGATGTATGAAAATGCTTATGATGAAGATAGACAAACTAGTGAATGCCATACTGCATACAGAAGCTTTTATTTGCCTTGCTGAGCAATCTTTGCTCTGAAATGATCAGCAACACATAAAAGCAAATACAAGCTTATCATTTTTATGTATAAGTAGGCGTCTGATACTGCACCATAGGAAACATGTCCTCTTTCCCCAGATTTCATGCTGAAAAATAATTTGGGGGCAGAGAAGTAGAGGAGGAAGAGGATTTAAATTTCCTTAATCAGAGGTAAGGCTTGAGAAACATCACGACAAATTGATTCTGGAAAAATATGCCTCAAAATGAAAGGCATCTCAGAACAAAGCACAGGGAACTCCACAACAAGGCTATTTGACATCAATACAGAAGGAAAGGGTAAAGTCAGGCAGCAATGCAAAAAAAAACCTCACCCAGGAGTTGATAAGCAGGGTAACCTGGATTTGAGTATAATTTTGAGAAACTTGATAGTCTTTAAGCAACACTGTGTGCTAGAACAGGGAAAAACCTCAAATTGCACCCGTTCCCGTGTTGTGGTAGCAAAAAAATATCTGGTCACTGAACAGATCAGTCAGCATCTTCGGGTTTTTAAAGCCTCTAAAGCCTGTATTTACACTAATTTGTAGCTAGGGCAAGGTAGAATATTTATGTGCTGATTAGAAATCTTTGTGTTCTCTGTTTGAAATGTCTGAACTGAATCAGAAGCTCTTCCTTTAGCAAGTCACAATAAGCTGGTTATTAGTAATGAAAGCTGATCATGGAGGGAGATACGCAGACTCTGAATCTAATTCATAACACGCAGGAGAGCACAATTTCAGAACGGCAGAAAAGGAACACTTCATTCTCTTGTTGCACGCCTTGGTGGGGAGAAAGCCAAAATGGAGCATATCACAGAGACTCTGAATCTCTGTGCTAGATTATGTGATTTACTGGAGAGAAGGGAGAGGGAGAGGGGAGAGGAGGAGAAGGAAAAAACCCTAAAGACTGCTCTGTCCTGGTTTGATTAATAGATTCTATGACCCATTTATAATGATGGTTCATATTCCTGACTCCACTGAACCAAGGCAGAAAGGGGCAAGCCATGGTACAAGCTTAGTCTTCCCACATCATCCATTTTCTTTCCTGGAATATCAGAACCTGCGAGACCCCATTTCAGAGGGGCTGTTGTTCTGATTGCCTTTGCATAGGTGTGTACAAGATAAGGAAGTGATTCTCATCTGCGTTAAAGGTTAACCATAATGGATACCACTTTCATGTTTTGTTTACTATCAGGTAACTTTAAGTAGAATTTAATAAAGCTGTATATTTTATTTTTGTCTTTGGTTTACTGCTTGGTTAAATTGTTGGATTAAAGTACAAATAATTCTGGTTTGGGGTTGAAATAAAGACTGTGTATTTCTAACTGCTTTCCTACTAGGTCCTGGCTCAACGATTTATTACAGTGACAGATATATTCATCGTGTGTGTGTGAACAAATTTCATCCTGTGGGCTGTGCATGACAGCTGGTTATGGTCATTAGAGTCACATAGCCATGTGGCTCACTATGCAGATGACATACCCTCTGTAACTGTATAGAATGCCTGAACAATTCCCAGCAACTTCGATTTGCTCAGGGATCTTCAGGGAGCAAAAGGCAGTAGAACAGAAGCAGGCTTCCAAAATTTACTTAGGAATGTAGGAAATAGTTTCCTTTTCTATTATAGGACCATGATACTATGCCTGTGTAAATGGCCTTGGTTGTCAAGTGAGGATTTGCATAGACTTTATAAACATTAATGATGCATTTCCTGGAGAACTGATCAGACCAACGGTGTATGCTGCAAAAGTGAAATAGCCCTTGTGGCATTCTTAACAGTGTCCCTTACCAAAAACAATTACACAAGTGTCTACTGTGTGTGCAGAAAACTGTAGCTAGATATCACTCGAAACTCTTGGCAAATGGACCATTAAAATATTTCTCATGGTAATTGGTATCTTCCTCAGTAAGGTCACAGAAGGTTTGCAAGCTTTCTATTAAATGTGTATCTTAGCTTTTCTTACATAGTGTGAAGCACATTTTGCACACTTTCAATTTTCATGAAATATTTTAACTTTTCAGCACTAGTTTTGGGAAGTCAACCAGAGAAGTTTTGCATGACAATAATAACTGCTTCAGTTCCTAAAAGCAGGAGCAAACTTGACAATATATTAATAACCTTGACACCTTTAAAGTACTTCCAGTTTGTCTCTTTCCTTCTTCTTTCTTTGGAACATTTATAAAGAAAGTGTGACAATTTTGCATAAAATAAAATCAAAATATATTCTGAAACAGTATTCTACTGTCTTCAACACAAATGTATTTCGGATAAGAACAAAAAATATTCATCAATGTTATTATAGTGAACTTAGCATTCAGACTGTGACAGCTGAGCTCTTGTAGTGAAGTGTCGAGACAACAAGCTGCAGCAGGTGCAGACAATAAACCCAGTTGGGTACACCTGATACTATTTAAAATTCTTTATAGAACTCCTTTGTGAGTAAGATTTCAGGAGAAGCAAGCAAAAGGTGAAAAATCTCTATAATAAAGTTTCAACACAATTTCTAGAGAGGGCAAGTATAAAAGTTTACAGTTCCCATTATGGTGTTCCCTGAACCAGAGAAACCCTTGAGATTATAGTAAGACAGGTATGCCAGGGTTATAAATAGATTTATAGGAAGCACTGGTGCAGTGAGTAAATGGGCTGTTGCTTCCAGCAAGCTCCCAGGAGTAATCACATACAGGCTCTGCAGCTTCTCCAAGGGCAGGCATTCTGACTGGTGTGTCCTATCAACAGCAGATAGCAATGAACTTTCACCAGTCTCCAAAAATGCCCTGAAGCAGTCAGATCATTCAGGCTCTTTCTTGCTGCAGCAAATATCTACTCTACACAGCCAGATATGCTCTCTGTGTCAATATATAACCTACACATATGGCTGTTGAGGTCTTCAGGTAATCCAAGCAGCAATGAAGCCAGGAGTAAGTGTGAAGAGGTGAACTTTTGTTTATTTAATTTTTGTGACTGTACATGGAGGTAACACATGGAAAACTTAGTTAAGTAGACTAATAATGACAGAGTACTTTTTTTTCCCTTCCTTTCTTTTCCTGATATCCTTAAAAATAGTATCTTTTCCACATATTAGTTTTCACATGGGTAGATGTTCAGTTCCAACTAACCATCCTAATTTAAAACTGGACTGTTTGTGTGGTAAGGTTCCAGCTCTTTGCATTTATGCTCTTTCTGAATTGCATTCAAGTTGTTGAGTGGATCTGAAACAGCAAGAACAGGCCACATTCTGTCCACATTCCACTGTGAACCTGCAGCTGTGTCCTACAGCATCTCAGCTTTGATATGAAAGAAACTCACAATGTGAAAGCCCCAAAGTAAATCTGTTTATACTATGAGTCTGGACAGAAACTCTCCACAACATAGGTTACTCTAACAGTTAAAAGAGCATTGTGCTGCTTGTTTACTTCTGTGGGTGCTTCATCACTGACAAAAACATGCCCTTTTTAGCACTTCATGAGTTTCTGTTGCTCTATTGGTTTTAGCCACCTATCATGGCATACTGGTGACAGGTGTTTATTGCCACCAGCACATGTTGATTTCATGCCTCTGATGCCTTTTTGTACTATCACTTTTTTCCACTTCTTGTCTTAACTGAGGCTAAGAGTCCCTCTGAGATCAGGTATACCAGCTAAAAGCTTAAGTGCATAAGCTAACTGCCTAAATCTTAAGCAGACTGTCAGTGAGGCAAACTACCTTTTTTCTATAAGCCATGGAAGACAGGGAATTAACTGTTCCAACACAAACAATGTATTTCTTTTTCTTACTTGCTCAGCCTTTATCTGCTGTTGCTGCTGGTGGTGTGCAAGGAGTGGTAACGGCTCGGGCTTCTGCACCTTTTGTTTCCCTCAGCCCTAGAACTAACTGTGCTGCTACAACAAAGTATGATTTTGCTTATTTGCCTGAGAAAAACCATGACTGCACAAGAGGTGTAATACGATGCCTTTCTACAATGCTAATGCATCCTGAGTCCTTTTATCATACACACAATAGGAATAAAAAAGAACACTTGCATCACATAAGGAGAAAGCACTTCGTGTAATGATGATGTTTTTCAGCTGTTACCCTAAGCATCCAGGGTGAATGGTATGGTTCGTTTGTGCAGACAAGAAGTATCAGTGCTGCTAAACCCCCCTGGTAGGTAATTTACAATAAGAATTTACTACAATTGCTATAAATAAGATTTTTCCTACTCAGAGTCAGAGTGAGTGTTGTCTTGTTCAAGACTGTGTTAAGCTTCTTGGATATTTATTCCACTCAGGTGATCTCTCAGTATAAAAACTTCCAGACAGCTACCTTATTATGATAAATTGATTGCACTTGTGGATAATTTTATTATGTCCATTTCTTTTCTCTCTCTAAGAAGACTCAAGCAATAACTTAGTTATTAAAATAAATGTGGAATTATTATGGGAAAACACCTGCTTATTTGATGCATTTATGCTAGGTCATGGCAAGGTCTGCATTGCTGAAGGATTTGAACACTTCATAATCTTGAAATTTTTTATTCTCCCCACAAACCTTTGAACAACATTAATATCCCACACCTGTTACAGATAAGGAAAAGAGAGGATGAAGTATTTAGAATTTGAAAAAGAAAATCAGATACCATTAAGTCTTTAAAAATCAGAAAGTATTGTTGTTCAAGATAAAGATTAGTAAGTCTCATTTAACAGGACTGTGAAATTTATGTCATGTCTTAACATTTTCACGAAGAGTCTACTCTTGATGAAGTAATTTTCAAAAGCATTAAGGACACTAATGAGTTACTTTTAAGTGTTTCAGAATTATTGGAGTTAGAATAAAATTCAGCAGCTGGGCAAAATATTATGAAAATGTCTAGTATGTAATTTGTAAATTTCTTTCTATAAAATAGTAATGCTAATGTGATTTTTTTTTCCCCTGAAAGTGTAGAGTGAGCTATGCGAAAAATAGAAGAATTGTTTTACCAGTTTCATCTGTTATTGTTTCATGTTTTGAACTGGATTGTTTATGATCAACTATAGAAATCACAGGCTGCTGTTATTTCAATGGTTTGGGGTGAGGATAACAGGATAAAAAGTGGCAGCTACTGTGGCTTAATTTTATCAGTTTAAAATGTAGTAGATATAAATAACTTCCTCCATGCAAGCCTTCCTACCTGGGAACAAAACACTTCAAGACAGGTTTAAGTAAGGAGGTGCGGATGGAGGGGGAAAACATGTGGAGGGTCTTTTTTACCAAATAAGAGCTTTAAGACAGGAAAACAGGACAGAAATAGAGAGATTACATACAGAAAACTAGATGCAGTTTACAGATCCTCAAAATATCAATACATCCTTAAGGGTCTGGTTTAAAATGCACTATGGTTGTGTGTAATCCTACCTCGGCAAAGGATTCTGGGACAATGCTGAGCCACTTTTCATTGATTAAATTTTTTTCTGCAGTCTTTCTCAGTGGACCTTTTTTTCTTCTTCTGTAGTGGTTGAAGAGATCTAGTTTGTAATTAGTGTATCAGTAGGGATTTTGCATGTGAAACTTTTGCACTTCGCACATTTGTCTTCTTCGGGAAGGTTATTAGACTAGACCACAGATCATTTATCTCCTTTTGCAGGTTTCTAACAAACCTTTCTTTGTTACCCATGGGAGTGTGGGAATTGTAATATAGGCAGAAAATTAACCCTGCATGAGTGAGTCTGTGAGAGTAGGAATATATACATCTTAAAATAACAAGGCAAATTCAGTTTGCAACATTTAATAAAACGTGAAATTGTCAAGGAAAAAGAGAAAAGGAATTATTCAATAGAGGCCATTAAAAAGAAAAATAATGGATTGATCTTGAAATATTTTACCCTTGGTGTTGACATTGCTGCATCCTTTCTAAAAATGGAACATTTGGGTCTCACCCTGAAGTGAAGGAGGGTAGACAACTTTTTTTTTGTGTGTGTGTGTGGTCTTACTGCTGAAGAAATGTGGCTGCTGTATGCACTCTCCTGCTCAGGAAAAAAAACCAAACCAACAAAACATGATGTCTCTGTAAATTGTACCATTGTGCTTTTCTATTTTCAGTTTGATGGAGCTTACCCTTTCAGATCTTGGGTATGAGCAACATCTACCAGCTATTGCCAAGCTTCTGTAACTTGAGCCAAAGTTCTTGTTGCTGAAGTTCACGCAATTTACTGTTCTGAATATGTCATCACAAACACAGAGGTGGGATCCATTAACAAACCTGTTTTCAAATAATTCAGCATTACAAGTCCCCAGTTCCTAAGGAGGAGTTAGCTCACTCTTGATAGTATGTCTATTTTTTAAACTTGCCCTAATTCTGAGGTTTGTGAATGATTCTGCACCACTACACATTTAGATGTTACCTGTCAATTTAAGAGTGAATTGTGAGATAATAGTCTTATAGAAGTTGGGTCGTATTACTCAGAGTTGAGTAGAGTTTAATGATCTTTTACTTTAAAAATTATGCTTTTGCCACAATGTCTACTCAAGTCAATTAATGATTATTTTCATTAATGGTAATATTAACATCTAATGCAACTTCATTTATGATCCCGAAAGAAATGTGTTGCCTTTCTACCTCCTAGCATTGCTATTCACATGGATAAGTTATATTTTTCCAGTACACCTTTCCTCTTTCTCCATCTATTGTCTGTCTTATAAGACATTCACTGTAAAATACTGTAGGGCAATTATCACAACAATAGAGTCTGAAAATAAATGACGAGGTAAGATTGTGTTATGGAAAATTGCTTTATAGATGGCTCCATTATTTCTGCCACCAGACAAATACCTGATATAATAATTAATAGGCATCAGGCATTTAAAGCAGTATGTTTTGAGCTGGTTAAACATCTGGTAGGCAGTATCTTATTGTTAACTAAACTATGCTGAAGGAACTTTTGGAGGAGCAGGAAGTTCACTGTTGCTTGCCTGACCTATTCCTTGGGGCCCTTTGTTTATTGCAGGTTGCCTGGTTGTCTCCTGACTGGTCATTGAAATCGCTTAAAATGAAGTTTTTATCTGTTAGTGGATGGTTGTTGACTGTGCTATTTATTTCAATAAAGTGTTATTCCGTCACTTTTAGTCATAGCTGCATAAATGCTATGATGATAATAGTAGAAAACTTCCTCTCTTATAGTGGCAACTGTTATTTTATCCCCTGGAGCAAACTGTCAGTGTTCCTAAAGGTCTTATATTAAATTGCAAATCTAGCACCATTTTGTCTGAATTCTAATTTTAGTTGCTTATGTTAAAAAGTATAGGTCTGAGCAAATGTGCACTCAATTAAGGTTATGATTTGGATTTTTTTCATCTAAGAAAATAAGCTTTTTCAATTAGTTCAAAATTAAATCAAAATATGCCTAATCCACTTTTTCTGAAATACAGTAATAAAACCTAAAATAATCAGTGACTTCTGTGCACTCTAGAGGCCTTTTCCTTAATATGGGATTTTCTGTACACAGAAAGTGGAAGATTGTTTGCCTGCTAAGGAAAAAAAAGTAGCTGAATATCCAATAACTGAAGTCCATCATCCTTTCATTAGCAGTTGATCAGAAATGCTGAGACTCCTTGACATCAATCCCTAAAGCTATAGTTTAAATGATACAAATTCAAAATACCTTTCAGTAAGCCTTAACACTTTGTAAGCTATTCCACAAGAAATACCTTTTTCATTGTACGTTATTTATCACATGAGGAAAACATGTTTTAATTTCTCTTTGTACTGGATCCACAGAAGAATGGTAAGTAGATTTACTGAAGAGCCATTTGACTTCAGTTCTAACTTTTCCAGCTTACTCTCCATGTGTGTTGGCCGTGACTGCAGCTACCACAGAACATGGTAAGGCTTTATTTTGAGAGACACTTCATTTTGGGAGATTCTATTTTTGAGACATGGCAGAGGTCTGTAAAATCCAAAGTGGCAGGAAAATGGTGAATAGGAATTGGCTATTGTCTTTTAGTGTAAAATTTTGGTGCCGTTAGTTGAAGCCAGAAGATTACAAGAGACTGCTTTACACAGCATACGCTTAAGCCATGGTGGAAGTCACAAAATGTGGATTGGGTGTCTACTCTTTGTCATTGCATGCTACATGATGTGGTACTTGCTGTAGTACTCATAGAATTGTAGAATACCAGGTTCGAAGGGACCTCAACGATCATCTAGTCCAATCTTTCTAGGTAAAGCATGACCTAGACTAGATGTCCTAGGGAATCCACCACTTCCCTGGGGAGATTATTCCAATGGCAAATGGTTCTCATTGTGCAAAATTTTCCTCATGCCCAGTCAGAATCTCCCTGGAAGTAACTTGTACCCACTACCGCCATCATTTTCAGGTGACTCCTTGTAGTCTTCTTTGTAGACACTCTTTAACTACTGGAACATGGTAATAAGGTCTCCCTTAAGCCTTCTTTTCACTAGGTTGAACAAACCAGTGTTCTCCCAGACTTTCCTCTTGTGTCATGCTTCCCAGTCCTTCTGTTATCTTTGTGGCCCTTTTCTGGACTCTCTCTAGCCTGTCCACATCTTTTTTGCATAGTGAGGACCACAACTGAACACAGTATCACAGGTGTGGCCTGACGAGCACAGAGTGGGACAATGACATCTTTTTCTCGGCTGGGATGCTCTTGCTTACAATAATCCAATAAATTACAATAATGTTTTCTTTGCTGCAGTGGCACACTCTTCACTCATCTTGAGCTTGTTGTCATTCACCAGAACACCCAGGTCCCTTCCCCAGCCAAGCAGACCCCAGCCTGTGCTGCTGTCTTGGACTGTGTTTAACCAGGTGCAAGACCTTAAACTTGTCCTTGTTGAACTTTGTAAGGTTCTTGTAAGCCCACTCCTTCAGCCTCTCCGGGTCATCCTGCAAGGTGATTCTCCCTTCCAAAAGGGTCCACTTCCCTGCTCAGTTTGGTACTATTGGCAAACTTCATCAGGACACATTTGATTCTGTCATCCAGATCACTTAGATATTGACCAATATCAGTCCGTGGGGGAACCCATTAGTGACAGGTTGCCAGTTTCAAAAGGAGCTGTTCAGCACTACTCTGGGTGCTGCCTGCCAGTCAGTTCCCCACCCATTTCACAGACCACTTAAGACTGTAACACATCAGTTTGTCTAGGAGGAGGCTGTGGGAAACTGTATCAAAAGCCTTGGGGTAATCCAGGTAGACAATGTCCACCACTTGCACTGCATCAACTGAGCAGGTTACTTTGTTATAGAAGGCAATCAGGTTTGTCAAACATGATTTGTCCCTGGTGAATCTGTACTGGCTTTTCCAAATCATGTGCTTCATTTGAATTGTGTTAGCCTGCAGGAGGATTCGTGCCGTAATCTTTCCAGGGACTGAAGTAAGACTGATGAGCCTATAGTTTTCTGGATCCTCCTTTGGGTCCTTCTTGTAGATAGGAGTGACATTAGCCTTCTTACAGTCTTTTGGGATGTCCTCTGATCTCCACAACTTCTCAAAGATTATGGAGAGCAGCCTCACAATTATTTCAGCCAGCTCTCAACACCCTTGGGTGGATAGTGTCAGGGCCCATTGATTTGCAGGGGTCAAGCTTCCCTGGTAGTTCACATACCAACTCTTCCTTCAGTGACAGCGGATCTGTGTCTGCATCATCCTGGATTTTAGATCCCAAGACCAGAGGCTCAACAGTGCTGGTAAAGATAGAGGTGAAGAAAGTGTTGAGAACCTCTGTTTTTTCAATGTTGTTGGTAACTAGTTCCTCTCTCTTATTTAACAGTGAGCCAGTATTTTCCTTTTCTCTCTGCTTGATCTAAAAGTACCCGAATAACCCTTTCTTGTAGTTTTTTTGACATCTCAGGGACAGTTTCAGCTCAAGATGTGCTTTTGCTTTTCTAAATGAATCTCTGCACACCCCAGCAATGCCCTTGTAGTTGAACTAGTTTTGTGCTTCCAGCAGAGCATTCCCACAAAACTCCCAGCACTCACTAGTTACTTTATTCTCCATCTAAGCTTCCTACAGAACCCCTCCCAGCTGAGCTCTGAGTGAGCTGATGTTTGCTCTTCTCAAATCTAAAACCTTGGTCTTAGTATACTCAACTGCAACCCAAATGCCACAATATTATGATCACTGCAGCCAAGGCTATCGCTAAACAAGATACTATAAAGCAGGTTTTCTTGGTTTGGGAGTAGCAAGTCCAGCAGTGTCCCATTCCTAGTTGCACATCTAACATTTGTATGAGTAAGCAGGCCCCTAGGATTTCCAGGAACTTGATAGATGACATGTAGGCTGCTATGTTGTTTTTCCAACAAATGTCTGGGTAGTTGAAGTTGCACATAAGTACCAGGTTCTGTTGGGCTGAGGCTTGTTTAAGTGCCCTAAATATTGCTTTGTTGGCTTTCTTGTCTTGGCCTTTTGTCTGGTTTGGAGGTCAGCAGTAGATACCTACTGTAAGATCTCCCTTGGAGATAACCACTGGTCTTGACCCAGAGGCATTCAATAGAGCTTCCACAATTGCCGTAGTTGACTTCTATACATTCAAGGTTCTCCTTAACATAGAGTGTAACTCCTACTCTTCCCTGTCTGTCTATAAGAAAAAGCCGATGGCCATCTATCTCAATCCTTCCCACTCTCTATCCCGGTTGCCAAAGTTAAATCTTCAGACATGACCTTTTTTTTTTTTTTTCCCTTGTCAGTAAGACTTCTTTCGAGGTATCTAAATAGGCACTGACTATGTTAGATTGTGGGGAGATGCCCACAGAGGGGACATCAAAGATCATCACTGTAAGAGTGAGATGTCAGAGGGAGCCAACAATGTGTCCTTGTCTCCTGTCAGCATTGAGCTGCTTCCTCATCCTCAAGTTTAGCTACGGCAAGAGCTATAAAAATGCATTACACTGAACTCAGAGTTAAATATTAAGTTGCAGAAGCAACAAAATTACATGACATATATATGGTAATAAATACTTTAATAAGATTTTAAATGAGCTTGCTAGATTCTGTAGCTACTTGAGCAACCTAAACTAGCTCAGGTTGGTCCATAAAGGCAGTATGAATTCTCATTTTTATAAATAACAAAAAAAAAAAATCTTTTAAAAATGAGAAACTGACAGCTTAATATATGCTTTTTTCCTCAGATATTTTAACTTATTCATAAAACTTCACTAATATAACATATCTACATATAGATGTATATACATGTATAGCAAAAAGTTTAATTAAAGATCCTTGCCAGCTTACTTGCACCAGTTCAACACAGGTTTATTCTCAGGATGATAAGTTGTCTACACAGTAGCAGGAGTGAGCTAAGCTCTCCCATTTTCCTGGTTTTGCTTTGGGTTTTTTTAAATTGCGTATCATAAAGAATAGGCGAAATCCCAGAATAAAGCTCAGATCTAATTAGTATACTGATTTTTGTGTTGAGTTCTGTTTCCTTTATGTTACAGCTTTGTAACTGTTTTGAATCTGATGCATCTCATGATTCTTCTTCCACTTACTATAATTCATATAGCACTTTGCTACTCTCAGCAGGCACTTTAAATCACTCTCCTTGATGCTTTCTCACTACATGCACACACATACACAATTCCAGTTTTGATCTGAGCAGACAAATCAAACCCATTCCTTTCTTCCTCCTGCCAAATACCTGTTACCACTGCAGACAGTGTTGTTCTGCATACTGCTACAAAATGAATGGTTTCCACATTCTTATCAACTGGTGTCTTACAGCACTCAACACAAAACAGAGAGATGTGCTCTTTTTCTAGCAAAACCTGCACAATCTCCAAGGAGACGATTTTTACTTAAAATTACAAGGTATCTTTGTAGCTGGGCTGTCTTGATGCATGATAATGTTACAGTAGATGAAAATTAATAAAAAAATGTACTCCCTCAATACATAGGGTTTGTTTTTGTGTTTATTGAGAAAATACTTAGTTACCAGCTGCAGATAGCCTTTTTTACTTCCTGCTTCTATAATGCACATCTCAGCCTAGCTGCTTCCAGGTGCCTCTTACACTATTCACTCAAATAACTCACAAGAGATGTGAAATTTTGTCTTCCTAGGAGGAAGTCCATTTTAAGCTTGATGAATGGCAGGGGAGGAGGAAAGAATGTTCCTTGACATACCACTTATTAAATGTGGACATATGATGGGACCATTGCATTTACCCTCTGACTCTCCAGCTGCTACTATTTCTTTCTCCAAAATAAAATCCAAATCCAGCAGATACTATATTTCTAATCAACATGATAATTCAATGTCCTTCCTATTTCCCTCAGGACTGATAAGAAAAACATCAAAGTTACTTTAATTAACCAGTTATTCAGCATTTTTTTATCATTAGCCTGCTCTCTAACCACTAGCCTCATCACAACTGTAATTGTGGATTAAACTAAGCTACAGATATGGACCATATTTAATAAGCAATTTCAAAGCAAACTGGATTTAACCAGAATCTAGTGGGTCAATGTGTGTTATTGCAGATCACTAAAGCTTTACGGCAGTCTGAGTTTACCTTGTTTGAAACTGTAGTTGTGAATTTGAAACCAGTCTCTATGACCTGTCACATAACAATGAACTCTCAGACAGTATAAAAATCAAGATTAAATGTCTGTATTTAATAATAAGATTTCTTAAATCAAATGCAAAATGAAAAAAATATTTCTTTTATGATAAGAATTATGACTTCTACATGAGTTAAATAGTAGATTATTTTGTTTCTTGATATGCCTTGTCTAATATTAAAGCAATATCAGAAGAAATTTAATATCTTTGAGGATCATTAATGAAGTTTTAGAAAAAAAATCCAACAACTATGAGAGTCTTGCAAACCATAGGCTTTTTTTTTCTTTTTCTTTTTGAAGAGGTAGGTGGTTGGTTTCGGGTTTTTTATCTGATATACATGTAAGTGACAGAGTCTGTATTCATCCATTCAAAGTACTCATATGACCTCTGTTTACTTTAATTTCTATACCTTTCACCAGCAAAGAGTATGGGTGTCTGACATTATCCTTTGTACTCTCTGAGTGTGAAGAATCATCTGAGATCTCTAAAGATAAGTAAGTATCTATCACTAATGCAAATAATTCAGAGAAAGCTTTTGCCATGCAGTTTACAGCAGTGTCATCTATCTGCCCCAAATCTGCCTCAGTGTAAATTAGCATAAATACACTTGCATGTCAAAATTACAACCTGAAATCTGAAATGTGTATTTCTCATGCTCAGACACATAAATAATAAAGATTAACTTATTCAAAGGGATGCAATAATGTAGACTAATGATTCAAACTGAGTATTTATTGAGCCAAAGCCAAGTTTTGGTTATATCAGTAATTATAGTGAAGTCAGCAGATTGCATATAAAATCAATTCTGTTTTCCATAGCAAAGATTTTTTTTTTTATTTTTTATTTTAATAGAAATATAAATCTGTAGTCTGGCCTTGTAAAATAACAGTGGGGTTATTAATGTGCTTTACATTTCTATTCAAGCACAAAAAGAAAAGGAAGGAAAGGAAAAGAAAGAACTTGCTTATTTACAGCTATTTCCATTTAGTTAACTCTAGGCAAAAGTTAAACACAAAATATATTTCTAGGAAGGACATTTAGGTGTTCCTATGTCCCTACTAGGATTTGCCATTCAGAATTACATGTTATTTCATTTTTTAAAGGTGAAATAGTGCTATTCAGGGTACAAATAGTGCTTTATTATTAGCACATAAGCGTGCATGGCATCTTGAAGATCCAATGCTAACAATGTTTAATTTTATAGGCTTTTCCCAGGGAATGCATTTGAAATTTCTGTTGCATCAGTATAAAACCCAGAATGAACATATGTTTCTCAAAGCACTTCAATCAGTTCTTATTTCCTAGGCTGGCATCCCTGCCTATCAAAGCATGAAGCCTAGAATATATTAGCAAAGTATTCATTATGTTTGAAATTCTCAAACATATTTCAACACCTAGTTGTCACCGAAGTGGTAATAAATGTCATTCTTTAGCAAAAATCATTATGTAGCAATGCTTGAGGCATAAACGTGGTAAGACTATTCTATTATTTCTTAAGGAATATTACTAAAATAAATGATATAAATCATGTTATATATAAATGAGTAGAACATAGTATACTAATAGATCAATTCTCCAGGGCTAATTGGGACAGTGTGTTATAAATGTAACATGAGATCAAACGTGACTGAATACTTCTGCATCACTATCAAAACCAAATTCAACATCGTGTTTTAATTCCATAGTATAGATATAAAAATATTAATCAGTGAACTTATCTTTCCTGCAAATAAAATCGGAATAAAGAAAAAAATTATTGTTTTTTCATGCACAGTATTTAAATTTCAGTTGTGCTGGAGGTGCTTACATTTGTTGCTTCCTTATCATTGAATCATAGAATCATCATGCTATGGATCTCTAAATATGCAGAAAGCCTTAAGAAGCTGCTGTATTTTCAATATGATGGAAATTATAATCAATTCTTATGTCTGTCCAGTTTAAATAACAATAACAGTAAAAACCAACAATATTTTATTTGTTAAAAAAACTATTACCACTTAATACCCACTAGCCAAAGGAATATTCCATACCACAGCACGTCATGTCCAGTATATAAACTAGGAAGTGTTACCTGGAAGGCCAGATTGCTGCTTGGGTTGGGCTGGGTATTGTTCGGTGGGTGGTGAGCAATTGTATTGTGCATCACTTGTGTTAATTGGTTTATTTCTTTCTTTTCACTTTTTAGTTTTATATTCTCTCCTCCTGTTATTTCCCTTATTATTATTATTAATAGCAGTATTAGGATTATATCATAGTTTAGTTATTGGACTGTTCTTATCTCAACCCGTGGGGTTTACATTCTTTCGATTTTCCTCCCCATCCCGCGCAGAGGGAAGGATAAGAGGAGTGTGTGAGTGAATGGCTGCGTGGTTCTGAGTTACCAGCTGGGCTTAAACCATGACACCATGAAAGCATTTCCTCCTCCCTCCTCCTTCCCTGAGCTTTTACTGCTGATCATGACTACATGTGGTGGGGAATATCCCTTTGGTCAGTTAGGGTCAGTTTGTCAGACTGTGTTCCCTCCCAACCTCTTGCCCATCCATCTACTCACTGCAGGGGCAGAGTGGGAAAAATGAAGGTTAAAGAAGAAAAAGTTGACACTGTGCTAGCACAGCTCAGCAGTCAGCAAAACACTGGTGTGTGTCATCAACACTCGTTGGTAACAGATGCAAAGCACAGCATTGTAGGAGTTACTATGAAAAAAATTAACTCCATCCTAGCCAAATTCAGGACATAAACCTACTATTTATTAAAATGATATTGTCAGATCATAAAGATTTTTTCGAAACATCCTACGAGTCTCTGTGAAACCTGGAAGAGATTTCTCAATAACCAACCAGAAAGCTTCATTTCAGTAATATCAAGTGGTTTAAGTCAATTAAAAAAGCTTTTATTAATCTACATTCATCTAATTGGGTTATGAACTGTAAATTGTTAGTGATGGTTTATTGGGATATGACCATGGAGCTCTAAGAAAGATATTTCAGTAGCTATGAACTTAGTTTTTTCCTTTCTGGCAAAGAGCTGTTTTTATTAAGCATGTTTGAATGGTGTAGTGTAACTATCTCCCACAGCCACTGCGCATTATCCTCTCTATTCCCCATTGCCTTAAAACAGCAATTAGAAGTTGATGAGAAATGTCCAAGAACAATATAGTTAAAAATCAATTAGGAATCCATGCAGCTAGGAAGATTTAATATTTATTAAAATAACAACAACCTTTCAAATAAATAGTTGGAACTTCATTATTCTAATATGTTCTTGAACTTCTATTTTCTGCCTCACTTCACTGTAATTGCAAACTGCAATAGTGACACTGAATGTTTCAGACTAAAGTACATAAAAACATAAAGTTTTTACATTACAGTGACAGTGGTTGCTGAGATTTTGTGAACAGATTTGAACAGTTTTATTTTTTATTTGCCTGCACATTTCTCACCTCTTTGCCTGGCAAGATCATAGAACAGATCCTCCTGGAAACTATGCTAAGGCACATGGACAACAAGGTTAAAAAAGGGAACATCTTTAGTGTGAATGCCATAAACAAACTGTTCAGAAATCATACAGCTTATGATACTTAAAATTCAATAAGAAAACATTCCTCGTTGGGGGAAAAATTACAACCACTAGGTTTAGGACATCACAGTTACCTTGTAATTACGCTACTTAGCAGTAGAGATTATATGGTTTGTTTTGTGACACACAAAGGGTTTATGAAGTCATCAGACTATTGACTGGGAGAAGACTTCAGCATGCACCAAAAGAGCACCTCCTGTACTCATGGCTGTGGAGCTGGAGTGAAGCACTCCAGGGGTGCATCAGCAAGTTATGTGGGGGGAAACAAATTCATCTCCATGTACATCTAATTTGGGTTTGGAATGTTGACATGGATACACAAAGCAGCATTTTTTTTCTCCTGACACTTTTTTCTATCAATACTTTATTAAGGGGAGTTAAGATCAGCCACCTCCTCCAGCCACTCTGACCCAGGACCTCTTCTGGAGCCCAGTATAGACCATTACCAGCCAGCTCAGTCACACAGGTCATACACCAGCACCAACAGCCATGCCTCCTCCTTCCATGGGTATGGCACAGACAGGTCACTGGCACAGACACACACACCACATTCGCAGAGTTCAGAAGCACATTCATGGATTTCCTGAGCCCAGGGCCCTCACTGAAAAGACTCAGAAGAGTTTATATAAGCATTAATTCTTCAGTTTCCAAGAAAAACATCAGCTTTATTCAGAGTGATAATTTTGAACTATTTGAGAAGTAATTCACTACAATGCCTACAGACACAGCTTTGTTCAGTCCATCAATCTGAACAGAGACCCTTTCAGTCTTGCTGAGTGGATCTGGCTGTCTTTCTATGAAGTACATGTTTAAGAGAACATTTCCTTTACCACAAATAGTTTAAACCATAAATGAGATTAAGGTTTTGATGCTTATTTCATTGAAGAAATGTCTTGTTGAAATATGTCTTGAAATAAAAAAAAAACAAAACAAAATAAAAAAAAAAACCCAATGCATTTTATGTTAAATTGTGGGAGAAAAGGCACTTGACTCTTGTTCTATTTCTTCTTAGTCCTTCATTCTTCGCCTTTGGGGGAAAACAAAAGAGATGCAGAAGAGCTGAACACACCAAAAATGCTTATGTCATTAAAACAAAGTTTAATAAAAAATAAGTAAAATTGTTATTTAAGCTAATCACTGAAAGAAGTAGGCAATAATTCTAAATGCTTTTTAACATTTGAAAAATACATAGCTGTTCCAAACATTATCCTAATGTTAAGTTGCTATAAGACTTCTCTAAAAAGGTTTTGTATGAACTGCTATTAACAGGAGCACTGCTGGAGCTATGACCTACATAAGCCATGTAGGAGGGCAGGCCTGCGGTAGTATTTATCTCCACAGCAGTTACTGGTGGGAAAGCTACAAGAAGTACTTCAGCTGATACCCACATGTCAAAACCACGAATAAATAGAAAAACTGTTGTTAATGCATATTCTTTCCAGGTTTTATGCGTACCCCCTGTGCAAAAATGTCAACTAACTACTCTTCATCAATCTTCCAGAAAGTTTCTAAGGGAAGGTTTCATGCTGATAAAAAAAAAGAAGAGATTTTGCAGTGATGATTTGCCCTAATCTTTGTTTCAGTGATACTGTACTACTATTGTACAGTACTGTTGGCAGAGTATTCAGTTTTTTGTGGAATGTCTGGAAGTTGAATGGAAATGGCTACTTTATTCTTCACCCAGTAAAAATACTTTCACTGCTTGTAAAGTGCATTAGCAGAGGGGAACAAGTGATACTGGCACAGCAGATAATCAGAAATGTACATACACATACTTATCTCTGTTAATTTTTGTTTTTCAGTTCTTCATTGAAATATTTCTTTCCTCTCCTGCCTCTTATTCTCCTTCCACCTTCAACCCCCTCTACCCTCCTACCAAAAAAACCCGAAGGATGCTGAATTTTAGTCTTTTAACAGCATAATGTTACAAACCTGTTAAATTAAGAAGCATTTGTGGGCAACTTCAATTTGGGCTTTTTATGACAAATAATAACTAGAAAAGTACATTTAGAAAATGTGAAACTATTTATATAAATATAAATGTCTAATGGATTTGGTTTAAACAAGTTTCATACTTGTTTAAAATATTTCTTCTTTTTTTTTTTTTTCCCCCTGCACAACAATTCTATCTCTAATCTTTAAAACCCACTGTATTTCTCTTGCTGGATCTATAGCTGAAGGTAAACATGTTAATCATCCTGCTTGTGCTTCCTCATATTCTGAACTTATTTTCTTCTGTCAGTTCCATTATGAATATAACTTAATGATAAGAGAAACAATTTAAATCTTCAATTATGAAAGCATTTCTATATTAGTTCCCTCCTGGCTACTTGGCTTCCTCTCACACTAGGAAGTTAAACATCTGACAGTACGACTGAGCTTCAGGAATTTCAATTTCCATTCACAAAAACCTGCTTTTCTATCTGCTTTTCATATTGTCATTGGAATTTACACTGATTTGTTCCCTCTTTTACTTATAGATTCAAGGATCCCTAAGAGATTCAACCTTGAGCAAATATTTCCATCTATGCTTAACCTCTGACTCTTGTTTCAGTTGACATTATGTTTTGTGTATTTTATTAACTGTGTAAATGAAGAACATACACCTTTTTGGGGGTTGTTCCTTTGGGCATCATCTTGCTAGCTTGGCTGGTGAGACATATCAGAGCAATATAGCTCAATAATACCAGAAGGATTCGACAATAAAAGTAGGTTATATTTTGTGAAGTAAAATATTACAAAACAGCTCAGAAATTGTCCTATCAGTATTGCAAGATTGCAATGGGAAAATCAGAAAGTAGAACACATGGTGGAATGAAAAATTATGTAATTATTACCTTCATGTAAGTAAAATTATGGGCCATGATGATGGTACTGTAGTTCAAATACAAGATAAAAATTGCAGATAGTTGACTGAGTTACTTTTTTTCCTTTCTTTTTCCTCTAAGATTGAACCTAAACTAGCCATAAAAGACAATAGAGAACAACACAAGTCAAATGCAAGTGCTAATATAATAGGAAACAAGAATTACCCTCATTTCATTTATCTACTAATCTTTATTTCAGTGTTATGAGTGGATACTAGCGCATGACTTGCAACAAAATTATATGCTTTCTGCTAAAAATATGTAGCTGATTTAAGGTAATTTGTTTAAAAGCCTAATGAGGTTGACATTTGAAGCAGGTTCCTGCCACTTCTGTTGCTTCTAGCTTCACTGAGATAAAATAAAATTGTGGCAGGTGACTCATCAAAAGAGTTGACCTGCCAGGGCAGAACAGATACTCTGAAATGTCCATGTAGAATGATGTTATTTTCATGCTTTATAGGGTATGGCAGCAAGTTTTTCATTACTGCTTGATTTGGGCAAAGGACAATACAACCTGGAAGGACATGGATTGAGGCTCCTGTGTGGAAAGGATGGGGTACAGGGTGGGGTGGGGAGGAGGAGGAACAGGAGAGTCATAGCAGATGTGGCAGAAAGGGGAACAGCAGTGGGGAACTTGGCATGGCACAGGGTCCCTGCAGGTGAAGGGTACAGTACTAGCCAAGAGCAGAATACACTGGAAGAGGATTGTAGAAATTAGATGGGAGGCAGCTTTGGTTTCCACAGTTGACCAAGCCACAACAGATAAGAGCATCTCCAATATGCGCTTAGAGGACGGGAAACTTCTACTGACCTGCAGTAGAATATCAGCAGAGGAAAATTACTTTAAACTTGTCAGTATTGCTTCCTGGAACAGAATTTTTATACTCCTAAGATTCAACTTAACATATTTATTACAGTAGACTGAAGAAATATCTGTCCTCATGTTTTCCACTTCTCTTGTGCACTATGGTGGGAAGTAAATTAATGTCTGCCTGGTACATTGATCCTAGTTATCCTTGGGACTGATGAATACCAACATTATTTATAGTAATTAAAATAAATCATTGTCCATGACTTTACATGCCTAGTTTTTATCTCTTGATTTCAAATTTATTCACAAGAAAAAGAGTGAGCAAAACCAGTGGAAAGTATACTGGCAGTGGACACAGATGAGGTGGTGTTGTGGCAGTGGCAAACCATAGGAGTTGTCACCACAGTTTGGTGAGTCTTGAAAAGTGTTCACTCTAGAAGAGTATATAACGGCACTTATATATTACCTATGTCTTGCTTAGGAAACAGGATAATGGTGGATGAGTATCAAGCACTTCAGATCTACACTGTTAAACTATATATTTAGATGAAGAGATAGAAATTCTTCCATATAGTAGAAATTGTAAGGACAGCTCTTAATGAAGACAGGGGAAATGGTATCAGGCAATGAAGATACAAGTAAAGGAGAAACCTAGGCAGATGAATGGTAACATGTTAGCAAACATTTTTCATGGTAGAGGGGCATCCGAAATATTGAAGGTTATTATTAATTTTATTTGAGATTAAGTATTTTGTTTTAAATCTGTATTTAATGTTGCTTGAAAAGTCCTTTCATTTATATGTTAAAGGTGTATGCTATGAAGGATAAACTGCTGATGTAGAAGAATCTATAGACAAAGTCTATGCTAGCAGAAAAGAACTGAAGGCAACTGAGGAAGTGCTGAGAGGGACTAGCTCAAGTGGTTTTGGGGCTTTTGAGAGGAGTAGGATGAGAGCAGAGAAGTAAGAAATGCCTAACCTTTCGTTTGTGTTCTGTACTGGTCTTGTGTTAGACTTGACGTTAACATTAAGAACAATCATATGCAGAGTAACATGTTGCTTGGTCATGATTTGACTTACAACTATAAGCCTTAAAGGTAATGAGATCTGAGGTAAGGAGGTCTTTTTGGTAGTATCTGCCTCCTCATCTCAGAGAGTCCCATTCAAAAAGTCACAACATGGATAGTAGTCTTTGCAAGAAGACCTAAATAGCTCATTTGAGCTCCTCTTATGTCCTGCTGACACCTTTGACTATTTATAATGCACTTCATGAACAATGATCTTCTCAAATCAGCACAGCGCACCATATTCAAATAAGAATTTTTTTGTTTGGGTTTTTTTCCTCTATCTGAAGATGATGTGTTCCAGTTTAACCTGATTACAGTTTTAACTCATTTGCAGCCTGTGTAAAGTTTTTGCATTTGTTTTTTACAGGAATATTGTCTGGTCACCAGTCTGCACAAAATCACGCTTTTATAAAGGAAGGAATGGAAAAATAAGCTCAGTGCAGTTCAAGAATCACTGTTTGCAGTGAAAAATAATCAGGAAACACATCTGTTAAAACACCTAAATTTTAAATGTTTTTCTACCAATCTTAAAATTATTTAAATATATTAAAACAGTGATTTCACCTGACTGAAATGTGTTGGTAAGATCTTGGTTACAAAAGCACCTTGATCCACCTCAGGACAATAACTACCAAGATGAATGTATTAAGCAGAGGTGTGCCAAAACCAAACAAAATTGCAAACTAAATAAATCCTTTGTCAAAGTTTGCAAGCTCAGAGGCACATTAAGTTTTGTCTACAATTTGGCCCAATGTTTAAATACCTGGATGATGACATATTGCAGTTAGAGTTCCCAGTGAAGCAATGTTGTGTGTCTGACAGCATTTATATTGATTTTATCACCAGATAGCTACAATGTGACAATTGATGGATTGTAAGGAACACAATTCGTTAACTCTGTATACCTGCGTCTTGCAAGTAGCCTTTTTAATCTGCTCACTTCTTAACACCCTACTCAATAATTTCTCTCATGAGCATATGTGCCTTCATTGTCCTTTAATGATCTTTCCAAATGGGGAAATCAATGGTATTAAATAGGCATGGAGTGGCATGTAAATAAGCAGCTATAAATTTACGTATATAGTTTTTGAAGTATTTTTGAAGTATTTTTGATCTAACAACACACTATAGGAGACTGCATTTTTTTATGTTGATGATTACTCTTCCAATTTATATAGCTTTTTTGAAAATGCTATTGCTTTCTTCACTATTTCAGTAATACATTTAATTTTAGTTTGCTTGAAGAAAAACAAACAATGAATAGAAAAAAGTAATGACATAAAATGAACTTGAAATTGCATTCTGCACTTAGTTGTTTTTTGTTGGATCATTTGTAACCAAACTTTAAACTAAGGAAATGAGGATCAGAAATGAAAAATTAATAATCCAACTAATTGACAACTTTATCATGTTTTGCCAGGCATTGCCATCACACTGGGAAAAGAATCAGACTAGAGGCACCTGGTGATGAAACAGACCTATGTCATTTTCTATTTCTGATTTATATGCTTCTGCTATTTGAAAGACATACATTTAATTTCTTCTAACAGTGGGACTTCAACATTGTTCTGATGACTACTGAACTGTTAAATTGATCAGACCACTGAGAATACATATATGTTTTTAAATCAACCTACATGGCAAATTTCCTTTACCTTAATGCTTTCCCATTACATAGAATCATAGAATAGTTAGAGTTGGAAAGGACCTTAAGATCATCTAGTTCCAACCCCCCTGCCATGAGCAGGGACACCACACACTAAACTATGTCGCCCAAGGCTCTGTCCATCCTGGCCTTGAACACGTCCAGGGTTGGAGCATTCACAACTTCCTTGGGCAACCTATTCCAGTGCCTCACCACCCTCACTGTGAAGAACTTCTTCCTTATATCTACTCTAAACTTCCCCTGTTTAAGTTTAAAGCCATTACCCCTTGTCCTACCAAGAGCAGAGTAGAGGGGCAGGATCACCTCCTTTGACCTGCTGGTCATGCTTCTTTTGATCCAGCCCAGGATATGGTTGGCTTTCTGGGCTGCAAGCTCACACCCTTAATTAAATCGCTTTCTTATCCATTGCCTCCCAAATGATATCACTAATCCCACTTCTTTTCATCTTGGTAGCACCTCCAAAATTTATGACAACTCCTCAAGCTTTTAAACGCTTTGGGCAAAATTCACTGCACTTAGTTTCATTGGGAACAGACGGAGTTGCACCAGGAATGAATTTGGCTGCTAGGAATTACTGAATTACCTAAACTATTTATGCATTTTTGTTTTGTAAATCTGATTTCTCCAGCAAGGTCAAGAAAAAAGCAAAAGCAAAATGGTAAAGATGTTAGGATCTCTGCAAGGTGTAGACTATCCTCAATTCACACTCTCACAACTCCAAGTGACTGATGAGAAGCCCGTCATGGATCAGGGATAGTCATAACATGTGGATTGGTTGAAGTATCTGTTTATCTAAATATATTTATTTTCCCTACAGACATTTTTACTACCTGGCACGTGTGTTGGAATTGAATTACTACTGCATTATTTTAGTTTTATTCTTTTGTAATGGTATTAAAAGCAACACTTACGCAACATAAAACTAGAAAAAAGTGACAGTGAATCAGGTCCAATTCACTTCTGTAATTGTTCTCTTTAAAATATTGGGAAGTACATGAGTATGAAAAAAGCAAACAATTGCAAAAAATAGTAGGTTCTCCTAAAAGATTGTAATTTCTTTTCTTTTGTTTTATTTTTTTTCCCCTCTACACATCTTGAAAAAAGATTGGGTTGAAAGTATAAAAACAATCTTATTGAAAGCTTTACTTTGGCAGTAAAATGCATGTATAACACGATTGCTGGAAAAGCAGAATGACAGAGAAGAAATATGCCTGATTAATTCTGAAACATTTAAAACAATCAATGGAAAACCTGTTAAAGCAGCACCTTCTGATGAAACATAGAACTTTACAGCATCAAAATACCCTGTAGCTACATTTTTGAACTAGAAAGCCTGGAAATGTTCTTGGTAAATGCCAAACAAATTGCTTTGACAATGACACTCGTTATAGAAAGGACTGTATGTTACTTGATCTGGTCCAGGAGAAGGGGAAAAAGTGTGACAGCTGGCTTTGTGGATGCTTGAACACATTTCCCTCCAGAAGGCTGTCAAGCAAAACCAACTTCCTTGTTAAATTACATGATACATATTGTTGAAGAGTCATCTCTACTAGTTCTCAAACATAATGAATTGTTTTGAGGTCCCAAAATGCTGTCATTTTATAAAATTGTTTTCCACTTTGTACATCACTGTCATTCAAAAAATTAATCATAGGGAGGATTCTAGCTTCATTCTGTTACACCACCCCTCCTTCCTCCCCTGTCATTTAAGCAAATGGTTTGCTAGGATTGATTTATAGATATTATATAATATAAGATAATGACATATAATAATATTTCATTACACAGTGAGATTAATTTGAATTATGATTTGTTCTCCCTGGTAGGCAATGGGAGATACTTACATTCAGTAACTGCTGCAGTATTTTACACTAGCATTTCAGTGAACTGCAGCATTCTGAAAATGCAGAAATTAGCTATCCTGAAGACAGATAGAAAGTCTAAGTGATCTGCTAAGTTTTAAAGGCATGTGTTGTTTAAATAGAATTGCTACAATATATGCTGAAAATCTGCTACTTGAGGGGAGTCAAAAAGGCAGTAGTGCATGGAAGAATTGAAGAAAAGTGATATGAAATGGGAATAATGTTTGGTATTTGGGAATTATTTCACTGTGTGGAAAAGCAAGTAGTTGCAAGACAACTGCTCTAATGTAGGTCATAAACGATCATAAAATTAGTGCACCAGACAGAAACACAGACCTGATAAACTCTTCATGAGTGTAATAGAAGTGGCAAGAAATTTGAAAACCAAATCAAGCTCATGTCGACTTCAACATTTTATTTTCCCTATAACAGTTTACATTTCAGTGTCACTATCATTTAAAATCTTTGCAAGATGAGATTAAATCCCTGTCTGCATTAAATGAGACAATTCTGAAAACACTGCAACACATCACATTACAAGGGGAGGTGAAAGCGAGACAAAATGAGAGGTCTGAAAGACAGCCCCAGCTACTTGCAAGTTTTGTGGGGTTGTTGTTTTTTTTTTATTTCTTAAGAAAGTACTAACCTTTCTAAATGTGAAATATATGAGGACTTCATGCCCTTAACAAATGAATGAGTATGAGAGAGAGAAATGGAAAGCAGGCCTGGGGGAAAGTTTGATCCCTGTTTCTTAATAGATACACAGAATGCAGTGCCAGTATAATCAGACTGAGTCTGTTGGAGAAGAGAGATGTGTGGCACACCAATTACTGACAGCAGGGAAAATTGAAAGAAATTACATTCAGGGGAGTGTGAAACGTGAAAGTCAAGGAAATAAATTAGATGTTGTATGACCTCTAGTGTAATATGTGGAGAACTAATACATTTAACCTAGTTGTAATCATGTCATAGCTAGACTGCATTAGGAACTTTTTCGCTTAAATTTTCCTCTCTATGGCTCTGCATTCAACTTTTTGAAATGGAAAAAAAACCACAGCAACACAGGCAGCTCCAGGGCTGGTTTTAGAAAGTTAGCTACGAAAGTTGGTGCTGTGCAAAGGACCCAACCTCAGAATTTGTTGATCATGCACTACTCAAATCTGGTGACATTAAATATTAGGGTCACTGGATGTTTCCTTGAAGAAGAAAAAAGCCAGTATATCTGCTGCAAACTATGGTACATTGTAACAACCAGTAGACAAAGTATCTACAGAGTAGAAATGATCTATGTGGAATTATCTTTACTAGTATCAGAAAAGAGGAAGGAGTTTTTTAAATTGCTTGAAGATGTGATTGGGAAGCCTTAAGTATAATGAGACTTCTTTAAAGAAAGCATGGAGTTTGGCTGACATCTATCTTAAAGAAGGCTCTAAAAATGGTAAAATCTATTACTAGAGAAAAAATACTTTGAGAAGCATCTGATGATGTGATCATACTGAAGCGCTGAATGTGTAGAAGTCTGCCCAATACCTGACTTAAGTATTTCAAGACAGTTTGTGTCCATTACTTTTTCTTCTAAGCATCACAGGCTTGGAAAATAGTGTCTTGCTCTTTGCAAACCCCTTTTATTTCTTCTTGTCTTCAGGATAAACAACTGCCATTCTTTCATTTTTCCCTCCTGATTTCTGCAAATCATTCTGCATGTACCCCATTTGATCTGTTTTCCTAATATGGTTAAGATGACCAAAAATGGCTTTCAATAAATAAGATTTCCATTTCTTAAGTTCCTACCATGAGTTCATCTCAAGCAGAATTGTGACTGATCTGCCTGCCTGAAAAAAATCCCAAACCATTGTAAGAACATTAATAGGTAAAGGTACTTTTTAAATATACCTGTTGGAGGTGGTATATACATTGTGGGGGAAGGAAGGGAAAAGTTAATAGAAGATACCTTATCCTGTGACAATTTACAAGAATGTGTCTTTTGTACACAGAGATCTCTATCACAGAATGAAACAAAGGCTTTGCTCCTGCAGGACAGTTGTAATGGTGGGTGGGACAGCCCAGTTGTCTCAGAATTAGCTTAGTTAACAGACTGGATACAGTCACTTCAAAGATTTTATTATGTCAGTAGTGGTTGTTAATTGCTATGGATGTCTGGTTCAAAAATGTAAGTTTTAGGATCTGTATTTTTCAGAAAGCCTGGCAGGAATGATTGTTATGCGCTTTAGTACAGATTTAATTGGAGTTCCAACACTGCTAACTAAACCTCACTAAAAGACTTTCTTGGCCCTGAATGAGTCTGAGCAACCTGGCTCTAGCGGCCTCTTGTATTTAACTAGATTTTGCTTGGTCACACTTAAAATAGGTAAAAAAGTAATGTTTCATGTCCTCATAATTCTTGCAATAGAATGGTATCTTTTTGGCATAGGAAATATAATTTCACTAAGCACATTAAGCATAGTTTTGAAATAAATTGTATCTAAAATGCACCACAAACCCACACACAATATTTAAAGGATTTCCAATTACTTTCGTCTGAAACTCTGCTTGTATCATTTGAATCAAGCATGAATATCAAATTAATACATCTTTGCTAGCTGTTTCTTCACAGATAAGAAATTAATTTTGGTCTTAAATTTGGAAATTATGAAGATTGGCTATTTCTGTCCCATCCCTTGAACTATGCTGTTTTTTTCAGTGAAAGAATCAACTTTCACAATTGAAAAATGGAACAACTTGCTCAGCCAATCCACCCATTCTTCCATGTCTCAAAGCCCAGTTTGCACACCATACTGTTCTTCTCTCAAAGGTATGCAGGCCCTCATGTCATTTCTGGAGGTTTACACAGTGGCACTGGCTTTAACAATGAGGTGGGGGTGTGAGTGGTCTTCCCAACTCCTAGCAGTAGCTGTTGTGTTTGTGCAGGTTGCCATTCCCTGCTGATCTCAAGGATGTGGGATAGCTAAACTGTCCCCCTTCCTCAGACACGCCATCAGCTGTGCTCCATGTGCTGCCTATCACTGTGCGTGGGTCCTTCTTTGTGTGTTGGGTAGAGGTACGGGAATTGTGGAATTCTGAAAACATGGGAAAATACATATGACCTGCTAACATGTCTCACTGAAATGTTAGAAAAAGGTCTAATATCCATTCTCAGACCTATTTATTTTTTTATTCTTTATATTCATGTCACATAGTGGGGGAACTTTTTTTTCTCTGTATATTCTTTTGTACAAATAATCCTGGTTTGCCAGCAAAAGGCAACAACTGAAAAATACAGAAATTAATCTGTCTGTGTGTAACTAATGACCTCATTTGGAGCAATTCTACGTGTGTATAATCTTGGCTACTGATGTATAAACTTCACCCACTCTGCTGCTAAATTCTTTTCTTAAGCTTCAAAAGAACTGTGGATAAATTCAAAAGATTTTTCTGGTGAAGACTGTAACAATACTGTTTTCACTAACATAACAGTAAAGGAAATTCACCTGAGAAAACAAAAAGATGGACATAGAGAAAAGAAAGAAAAGAGGGCAAGTAAAAAATACAGAATTACATTGAAAGAGGGCTAGAATATAGAATATGGCCAGGACATAGGAGACTATAATTTCACTACAGTCTACAAATGGAAGACACTGAGCTTCAGTGGTAAAAAGAGGTCTTTAAAAAGAATACAGTAGGAGCGCGAAGCAGATTTAGCTCATGGAGGGCTGTTTTCCTTTTTAGGCCACTATCTCTGGTCATTTAAATCCAATTCTGGTGACCACCAAGCTGTCTCAGAAACACTATCTGAGAACCTGAAACTGTTTCCAGAATGCATGATTAAACTGTCATCTGGATCCAGGCTTACATGGAAGTAGACTAGCATGAAACCTGGAATAGAGGATTTGGCTCTTGCTATTTCACTTCTGCGGAAGGCAAAATTTCAAGCATGCTATGAGATTCAGATAATTCCTGGATATAATCATGTTTTCAAAAGTAAACTTTCTCATTAAAATATTTACATTGTTATTGTCCACTCTACCATTCATTCTAACAATCGCAGTTCCTACCTGCTGCCATGTAATTTGGAAAATAGGCTTTTTAACAAGTTTAAACAGTACTTTAGAGCAGCTAATGAGTAACTGATTCTTTCATCCCATGCAAGAGAAAGAGAACATTTAGAAGCGGCTTCCATGATCCCCAAAATTCTGTTGGCAATGCCCCATGCTGCATGAGGCATGTTCTAGGGACTCTAGGATGATACACTGGAAGAGAAATAGCCTTCTGAGGGAATGATGATTAATCTGGCAGGCCACTTGGTATCCAGTGCGAAAAGTAAACTTCACCAATTAATCAGTGTGACATCCAGAGGTCATTTACCAGCTCTTCACACATCTTTGCGTCTCTGGACATGAAGGTGAGAAAATGCTAATAGCACTGACCACTGGAGCATTATGTTAAAAAAGACCAATTGTTTCGGTAATTTGAACTGAAGGACAGTAGGTGGTGCTGTCTGTGCTGGCTTGTTCCTGCCTATGCACTGTTTCCTACCACAGGAAATGCATGTTCTCAGCAGATTTCATCAGAAAGCACAACCTTCTTCAGATAGAGTCACGGAGCTGTCTCAGGTATAAAAAAGAAACAGCACAGAGAAAGTATCAAAGCTGAAGAACATTTGCATGGAAATTTGTAAAATTTATGCATGCTTGTAGTAGTCCTCTTTAGTTCTAGGTTTCTCAGTAGTCTGCCTGTAACATAGTGCTGGACCATATGGATTTCTCTCTGGTCAGGCAAGCCCAGCCCACACCCTTGTAAGAGGCTGTTCCATCCCAGCTGTGGTACTTTGCCTTTGTCCTTTTTGAATTTGATGAGATTTTTCTCAGCCCGTTCCTACAGCCTGTGCAGGTACATATAACAACTAAGCGAATGGCTTTTGAAGATTTGGTCTTGCTGCTGTGAACCACTTGTATAACATCGATGCAAAGATGCTTCTGATGAGCTGCAGACTAGAATTTTCCAAAGCTTATCAGCAGAGAAAATACAGTTTGTTACTTCAAGAAAGAGTCAGCAATTTGCTCATAGAAATGAGTGAAATTACTAGAAATTCAGCTCTTTGACTCCATTATTATCACTGGCTGACACACATTGAGGGCATGGCAATGTGTGGCTGTTTAATGCTATGTTAGAAGGCAACACTGGGGAGAGCATACTTCTATGACATTTTATAACACTTTTCCAGTATCAGATGTAATAGACCAGCATTATCTCCAGGGGAAGGTCTAGGGGCCACTATGCATACTTAATTTAAGAATGTACTTTCATAGCTACATGTAAACTCTTTCATAACTCTTGTAGGTAAGGACTACCTAATAGGTAAGTAAAATTTCAGAGTGAACTGAGACTGCAGTGTTAAACATATGCCAGACTTTCTGAAGTTATATTATCTAATAATTTTTCAGTAAGCTATATAGATATGTATTCCAGTCTTAATAAAATAATTATGAAATTTACAATCCTCTTTAGTTATGGCTGTCTTATGAGCATTTCAGGACTTTTTATTTGCTGTTTTGGCCAACTAGTTGACTTGCAATAAGGTTTTAGCAAATGCATAAAACACACAAACTAAAATTCCACTTAGGCATAAAAGTTCTTTGCTGTGAGGGTGATCAAAAGCTGGAACAGGTTGCCACAGGGGTTATGGAGTCTCCATCCTTAAGGATACTCAACTGGACACAGTTCTAGGCAACTTGCTGGCCTTGTTTCAGCAGAATTGGAGTAGGTGATTTTCAGAGGTGCCTTCCAAACTCAGTTATTCTTATTACTGTTAGAACTGTCAGATCTAAGAAGATGTCAATACTGGGTGTTTCTTTCAAGAAATCCCAATTTCCAGTTATGTAGAAATGGGTCCATATTCATCCCACATGGCTTCAGTAAGTTCAGATAAAAACCTAGATGCTTCTGCATTTAATACCAACATGGAGAGAAGCACGGCCAGAAAAAGGTTGAAATCTGCTTTAGCTTAAGCGCTCCAAAACAAGAGCAGGTACACCTGTCCTGGGTTCAGCTACAGCAGTCATTTTTTCTCCTTCTTAGTAGCTGGTGCAGTGCTGTGTTTTTGACTTTCAGTCTGGGAACAACGCTGATAACACCGATGTTTTTAGTTGTTGCTCAGTAATGTTTACTCTGACCAAGGACTTTCTCAGTCTCATGCTCTGCCAGGGAGGAAGAGAAGCCAGGAGGAAGCAGAGACAGGACACCTGACCCAAACTAGCCAAAGGGCTATTCCATACCACAGCACGTCATGCCCAGTATACAAACCGGGGAGAGTTACCCGGAAGGCCCCTGATCGCTGCTCGGGTCGGGCTGGGTATTGGTCGGCAGGTGATGAGCGGTTGTGTCCTTTTCCCTTGTTATTCCTCTTATCATTATTATTGGTAGCAGTAGTGGTTTGTATTATATCTTAGTTACTGAACTGCTGTTATCTCAATCCATGGGAGTTACATTCCTCCGATTTTCCTCCCCATCCCTCCGGGAGCGGAGGGAGGAAGGAAGGGTGGGGGGGGAGTGAGCAAGCGGCTGCATGATTCCAAGTTGCTGGCTAGACTTGAACCACAACACCACCATAAGCAGCAACATTATGTTACAATTTTGTAATAGTTATTGCTTTTTGAAATCATATCTAGAAAAGTTACTCGTCACAAGACTAGAGGCTGAGTTTTTGATCTCTTATTCCTAGTTTAAAGCAGGACAGCTATTAATTATTTTCATCTGCTCTTGAATACTTTATTGTTAAAGTTGTAAAGCCTTGTCTTTAATGGGTACATGAACACAAATTATGTATCAAGGCAGCATCACAGGCAGTATATATCACTTCAAAATGCTTCTCTGCATGTTAAATTGTGCCACTTAATTGACAATTCATATAAAAAAATCTGGTCATGTCAAACACAAAATTCTAGAGTAATTCAAGTTCAGGTGGAAGTTTTATTATACGTATGTCATATAAGGGTGATTGTTGATTTATACAAGCTTGTATTTTGACAAAAGTTTAAGGAGGGAGGTTTAGGATTGACAGAGGAGATACATCTCAACTTTTTTAGGCTATTGTGATAACACCAGTTTTTACGTAAGACAAGTGTGAAGGATAAAATTAGTCAATTACTGGAAAATAATGAGCAATGCAAAGATGACTTGTCTGTATAGCCCACAGCTGCTGTTACACATCATGGAAAATAACCATCTCACTTATCAGCTTGGCACAAAGAATAATGTTTATGAGCCATAATTAAAGCAAGTTGTTTGAACTGATTTTGCTGTGCTTTATGACCAATAACCTGCAGGTGAACATCAAGATTCACTTTGAAGACCTGCTTCATAATTTAAACCATGTTAGCATTTAACATACTCCTCATGCTTCTTTGTGCGTTTAGCAAAAACTTGGCTGTCTTGTTGTGATGAGCAGGAAAAACATGATTAAAAAAAACCCCTTCAATTTGAAGGGGTTATTTTTAGAGGCCCCTCATTCTGTCATATTTATTCATCTTACTTTCTTACTATATTAACAACTTTAAGGAGTCTTTTGAGCTACATCATTGTACTTGTCTAATTACCTGCCTTTTCTGGAACTAGCAATGTAAAACACACTCCAAGCACTAGAATGAAATCATTAATCAAATTGCAAATTTAACTGTCACAGGGAGCAACAAAAATTGGCAGGAATAGATGGTGGGTGGTATGAAAGTGTTTCTGGCAAAACTTGACTTGTGATGTTTTGCAAACAAGTCAATACTTCACTCAATTATTGCTACTATTTTTCATCTCAAGCGTCTGTGTAGGAATACACAGGAAAAGACTTACTCAACTGCCAGCACTGCCCATGCATGGGAAGCTTGTTCAGGACTGGGAGTGTTGCTCCTGCCACCCTATACAATGTTGGCAGAAGCTCAGAGCTCACATTAGAATTACAGAAGAACCCTTCTTCCCTTGTGCAGCTATGTGGGCTAGCAGCAATGTGAGACTGGGAACCGCGGCTCCACTTTTTACTTTTCTGATGCTGCACAGAGCTCTGCAAGAAGTGGGTGTATGTCCTGGTTTCAATTCTCCTTCCCATCCTGCCCTGGGGGAGAGGGAAGTGGGGATAAGTGAACAGCTGCATGGTGCTGAGTTACCAGCTGGGTCTAAACCATGACAGTATACAATATTTAACAGCTTATTTTAAAAAAAGTCTTATAACATCATGAACTTTGGATATACACACCGCTCCTCCAGGTAGTTCCAGAGACAAAGAGCAAACAAATTCTGTTGCTTCCCTTAGCATTGTGCAGATCATGTGCTGCCTCTCATGGCCTGAAGTTCTGAAGTAGTGTTTCTGTCAGTGAGAAATATTAACAGAATTTTTCTGCTATTCATTTATATATTTTTGTAAAACTTCTATTAATTTAAAATGTCTTCTGCATGTTTGCTCTTCTGTCAAGTTTGAGTGAAAATGGACAGTAAAGTTAAGAGGTTTAGGGGTGTGAGACAAGAAAATATGTGTAAACATTCCATTTTCATAGCAAGTCAGGTTAAAAATTACTGGTTTGATCCCACATTTTGTATATAATCCACCACCACAAATATTATTGTTTTTTATTGTGGTCTTCTTAGTTCTGAGACATTCTCACTCTTCCACCTTTATGCTGTATAATAACATCTCCCTTCATAACTAAAACTTGTGAAATGGAAGCCTGTGCGTAGTTTAGTTTTCTGGTGGCAAGTTATCTGTAAGAAGAAGGCATTTTTTTTTCATATAATACTAAGGAAATTAATTAATATTTAATCACTTTCCAGTCCACTTTCAGATAACTTAGCAATCCACTCAAATGAAACATACACTGTAATATAAAGGAAATATATTTCAAGGGAGTTTTCATTAATACACACTTTTTCCAGTTAATATAGAGCTCTGAAAACAATATATTGAGAAATATAAGCTTAATTCAGTGCTAGTGAGTTAATCCTTTGGGAATCGCACATTAACTGTCCTGTTTAGATTAAATAGTCTTCGTATGAACATTGTTCATCAAAGCATATCATTCCCAATTCATGTCAGATATCTGATATCATCAATTAATGGGTACGAACTTGCTTATTAAGGAAATGAAAATTATATGATAACATACCTGATTCCTCTAATGATTTTTAATCTAGTTAGGCTTAAATGATTTTTACCAAATTTTCCGAAGAAATAGGTCTACCAGAGTTTTGGATTCACTCTACTGAAACTTGAGAAGCAGTCTGGTGAAAGACCCAAACTTTTCTTAAATCATGACATTGATCAAAAGATTTATTGCTGAAAAATTGGCAAATAGGGAGATATTTCCCCAAATAAGCCCTGGCTCTCCAGCAAGACTAAATCACTGGGTACTTGGGTTTCTGGTAGGAGAGCAGGCGAGGGGAAAGGGTGAAAGAGACTTTTCAACTTGGAATACATCCTTCCAAAATATACACATTTATTGTCCAATAGATTGAATAGCAGGCTGATCCTTGTCAGTGTCATGACACTTTTATGCATGAGAGTTATGAAAGATTCAAGTTATGTTGCCTGTTACTATTCCATGGTGTCTTTGATGCTGGTTTGCTTTAGAGTAGAATAAAAAGTAGCAAACAGGGACTCAAAGGCCTGCTGTCTGTATGAAGACCTGTTTTCAAGCTGAAGCAGCACTAATAGATGCATGGCTTGATTCCCACTCTGAACCAAGGAAAGAAGGAGTACAGTTTTGAAAAGATATCAAGTGCTTGTTTCCCCTGAACAGCATGATAATTTTGATGATCAGAGAGTAACCTGAATCACATTATTTGAAGGAGGTGAAAAGTGATGTTCTGTAATTGAAAGATGGTGGAATGTGTGCATAGAGACAAACATGTATCAAAGATAGCATTGCATAGGTACCAGTGTTGACAAAAGGGTAGAAAGAGATCTGGAAATGATGGTAGCAAAGTAGAATTAAAGTGGCCAGTGATTCACAGCAAGCCTTAACTACATAGTAACATGTTGTAGAGTAGCAAGCAGGACTTGATCGTGTTTCGGAAATGGGTGCCAGTCTTTCATTTTGCAGTGCTGGTTAGTTATGCCACAGTTGTGCAGGAATTAGTACCACTCAAACATGAATTAAGAACAGTTTAATAAGTGAAATAAAGTGAAATATTGTAATAATAATAATAACCACGATGACAATAAGAATAATAACAACAGAAATGGAGAGGAAAAAACCAAACAAACAACCCAAGTATTGTACAGTTGTTTACCACCCGCTGACCAATACCTTGTGGGAGACAATGGAAACTATTTGATTATTTCCAAAGAGAAGTAACTGCTTGGCTGGAGAAGAAAGAGTTAAAGAAACAAAGTACAATCAAGCAGAGCAACCCAGCTGGATGAGGAGGAGAGAGCATGAGATACCAAGACGCCTGGCTGAGGAGAGAGCATAAAGATAAGAGACTGGCTACTCTGGGACTGGCTGTGAGAAAGCAAGCAGTGTCAAAAAACAAACTATAAGTCAGGAACTAAACATGATAGGCTACGAATAGAATGGTATAAAAGCTAAAGCAATAGGCTAAAAATAACTGTTGTTAGAATGGCATAAAAAGTTAGAGCAGTAGGCAATAATAGGATTCACTGCATGAAGATGCTCTGGGTCCGTGCCTTCATCCCCTCAATACCCAGCCCATCCCTGAGCAGCAACCAGACCCTCCTGGCCAGTTTGTATACCAAGCATGACGTGCTGAGGTATGGAATACCCCTTTGACTAGTCTGGGTCAGGTGTTCTGTCTCTGCTCCCTGCTGGCTTTTTGCGCCCTTCCTCACTGACAGAGCATGACAGTGTAAAGTCCTTGCTGAAGGTAAGCACTACTGAGCAACAACTAAAACATTGGTGTGTTATCATCAGCATTATCCTCAGACTAAAGCCAAATCACAGCACTGTACCTGCTACTAGGAAGGAAATTAACTTTGTCCCAGCTGAAACCAGGAGAGCTCTCATTCAAGAAATGTGAAGATCTTTATTTTACTTTCTTATTACTTGCCAGAAGTTACTTTCTGGCCAAAAGTAACATATTTGCTCTCTGTCCAGGATAACCAAGCCAGTGTATAGCTAGTAGTACTCTTGTGTTGGTCTATGTTGCTGTAGATCTACTGCTGCCTAGAAGCAAGGAGAACTACAATTGCTAGGTGTGTCAGATTAGTGCTAAATCCAGTCATGCAGATTAATTCTTATGGCTTGCTCTGGGATGTGTCTTAAATCTCACTCAATTCCATTATGACATAGTTGGAAATAAAAAGTTAGACTTAGAACCAAGGCCACAATTTCTTCCTCCCCTTCCCCCCAAGTTGTTAACTAAAGCCAGCTTGCATATGTCAAATTTCACACCTATAGAGAATATGATGGATAGAAAACCCCTAGACTGTGTAGATAGAGGAAGCAAAATGGCCCCCATTACAGACAATGGATGAACATTTATTTAAATTAAACATTTAAATGTGGCTAATTAACTCATTAACCTTTACCTTGACAATAATATTTCACACTGCACTATACTGCTACTCTGCTGTGGTTCATGGGATTATAAATTGAATGTAAATCCAGTAGTCTTGCAAAGATTTCCTATTAATTCCATTATTATCATCCACCAACTGGGGGGAAATACTCAAGACTGTCTACTGACAGACATTTGGTAATGCCCATGCTTGGAAGAACATTCATTATGTTAGAACCACAGAATCCTGAGGTATTTAATTAGTCTGTATATAGAGTTTATGAAACAAAAGGCATAGAAGAGTTTTGTGACAGTGATTAAATTTTCCACTAGCCCAAGGTACTTGCCTTTTCACAGAGCCATCTCAGAATGACTTTTCTGATTCCTGCTCAGAGTTCAGCAGTGCTCAATCCCTATTAAAATTCCCATCTTCGTTCCTGTGTTTGTCTGTCTTTCCTTTCTGAGTTAACTCAGAATCATAGAATAGCTAGGGTTGGAAAG
>NW_009935140.1:0-12298 GCF_000696875.1 Nestor notabilis | reverse complement strand
CTCCTGCCCTGGCTTTCCTTTGTCAGGCTGCTGGGGATGTTTTTTCAAGCTAAACTGGAGGATGCATCAGCCTGCTGCTGGTTATGCATGTGCATCATGTTAGTGCTTGTGAGCGTCAGCTCTGAGAGATTTAGGAAAAGAAAATATAATCTAAACTAAACTAGGCTAAAATTAACTAAATTAGATAAAATAACTTTATAAATAAATAAAATCCTCTTTCCACCTGTAACCTTTCTAATTTGTGTCTTTGAGTGTTTTTGGTACTTATAACCCCTTGGCAGTGCAGGTAAATAACAGTCTCGTTATTATACAACTCATTGTGGGTGCAAGGAATGGAACAGAATAGAACATGAAGGAATAGAACAGGATAGAACAGAACAGCTATGATATATCATGCATATAGTTCTGCATGACAAGCTCTGACGTAGGTCTGAGGGGCTGTCTGCAGTGCAGGTCCCAAGGGAGGCCAGTCCCAGACACTGAGGTTTATGAACACCCTCTGGACCCTGAGAGAAATAGACCTGCACTCCTCATCTACTCCTCTTTAGACATGTATGGAGTGCCACTGGAGGGAGAGTATTGGGCCAGATGGACTCCTGATGGAGTGTTGTTGTTCTCAGGCTCTTGTGTTTTGTTCTGTTTCTCCAAAAGAAAAAACTCTGGCATTTTTACAAACCAGTATTTGGGGAAGGAGTGGGGTTAGGAGTGGGGGGACATCACAAGGAAATGAGCAGGTATTGCCCACATAAACAAGATTTGCAACCAGTTTTGCTCAGGAGCATACCTGCTTCAGGCTGAGGGCTCAATCCTTGCGCTTCACTGATGTCAGAGATGAGGTCTTTTGCTATCCTGTGAAAACCCAAATAAACTGGATGAACACAGAAGAGTTTCAAAAACCAGTTCACACATGTTTTTTGCAAGTCTGTTCAGATGTTCAAATGATCCAAAGCCAGTCTACATCTCTCACCCCCATCAGAAGGAACAGGCTTCTTTCCCACAGAATGACAGAGCCAATGCCTATGATTGGACGTGATACCCGTTCAATCCCTTCTGCTAGTGCCAGGCTGGGAAGAAATGTCATCCAGTGCTTCCTTTGCATGTACTATTAGGGAAAGGGATTAGGGAGAAAAGAACTGGGAGTTGGAAGAGACTTACGATGATCACCAAGTCCAACTGCTCAACAACTTCAGGGCTGGCCCAAAGTTAAAGCAGGTTATGAAAGGTGTTGTCTAAATGCCTCTGAAACACTGATGGGCACAGGGCATTGGCCACCTCTCTAGGAAGCCTGTTCCCATTTGTGGCCACCCTCTGGGTGAAGAAATGCTTCTTCATGTCTTGTCTAAACTGCCCCTGGTGCAGCTCTGAACCATTCCCACATGTCCTATCAATGGGTCATTGTATGTGGCTTTGTTAGTTGGAACATACTGTTTATATTAAGTGATTTAAATGGGTTGTTTTTGGAAACAGAGCATGTTTGAGTTCAGACACTGAACAAACTCACTGAACCTGCTGCCTGATCTGTGTCTTCCAGATGCTTATGTAGTAAGTGTCTCTGTGGGGAATTCCCAGATTATAGTCTTGTTATTTAGACTTTTGAAGGTCTTTAAAATGTTTCATTAGCTATTCAGATCTGCTGGAAATCACAACTAAGACCAGCATATTTTAGTCATGATGTTAATTTTGGACCAGACTTTACCTTTCTTACCCACACTGCTGAGGTAATCCATCATCATGCTAAAGCAAGGGAAATTCAATCCATCACTGTTGGATTCTGATACAGGGCTGTAAGGGGATGCAAGTCATCTTCCCGGTAGTAATCAAACAGCTGTGATACATGCCACTTTAAGCTTGTATCATCCTATAATAGATGGTTTTCTTCTACATAGGAGCCTGCTACAAAATCTTCTGACAGATGGACTGTCTTGCAGAGATTTCTTTTTGTGAAGTTTGAGTCTGTGAACTAGTTATTGACAAATACTACATCATCAGTTCCAGCTGAAGACACAGACTAATAAGTGGAACATTGGCACTAATCCCTATTTAATCAGCCTTAAAATGGTAATTTCAAATTGATGAGGGCATAGGGAATAGATTTTATACTTTTTAAATGTTACTAAAAATACCAGGAATATGTGCGTGCAACCCAAAGATGAAATTAAAGTGCATTCTGTATGTATAGTGAGTGAAGCATGCTGCACAGCGCTGAGGTTGGAGTCATACTGGGACCAAAGAATTCCTTGTTTTCAAAACAATGCAATCCCTCTCTGAGTTTCACAGAGTGGTTGCAGGAGCACTAATGCTTTATTTTTGTTCTTTGCTTTTTGTTATGTTATGAGTCATTTCAAAAGCTGTTGAAACATGTTAAAGTATTAAGAAACTAATACAAAAAGATGTAGGAAGCTAAAGCTTCAGAAGTCTTGAAACTGAATTCAGTTACCTATCTAACATGGCCTCAGTATTGACAATAATTTCCCAGTCTACCTTACTGTATATTTAGAGATCCTAAAGCTGATACTTAACTCTTTAGTTTGCGCAGCGTAACTCGCTGATTTCTCTAATGCATTTATTTGTCAGGCTGTTTAAAACTGATATCAATTATTATTCTTAAATGCGACCAGTGAGTATTCAAATAAAACTACTTTCTAACCATCTTCAAGGGGCCTGGAGCACCTCCCGTGTGGAGACAGGCTGAGAAGGTTGGGGCTGTTCAGCCTGGAGAGGAGAAGCTGCGTGGAGACCTCAGAGCAGCTTCCAGTGTCTGAAGGGGGCCTGTAAGGATGCTGGAGAGGGACTCTTCATCAGGGACTGTAGTGGTAGGACAAGGGGTAACGGGATGAAACTTAAACAAGGGAACTTTAGATTAGATATAAGGAAGAAGTTCGTTACTGTGAGGGTGGTGAGGCACTGGAATGGGTTGCCCAAGGAAGTTGTAAATGCTCCATCCCTGGTAGTGTTCAAGGCCAGGTTGGAGGGGGTCTTGGGTGACATGGTCTACTGCAGTGTGTCCCTGCCCATGGCAGGGGGGTTGGAACTAGATGATCTTAAGGTCTTTTCCAACTCTAACTATTGTGTGATTCTATAATGTTTTGGCACAAAGAAACACAGTGCAGCAATGGAAGTTTGCTTGTCTGTTCAAGTGGAGTAGTACAAATATCGTATAATCCCTCTGAGTACATTAGCCTGCAAACATCATTCTCTGCCTGTTTTGAAATTCAGATGATCCATGAAACATATAACGAGCATACAAGTGTGTTAGTTGTCTTTTGAAGTTTCGTAGCTTGAATATTGTGAGATTTGAGGTTTCTCTAAATACAGTAAGTAGTCATATAATGCTGAAAAGTATCTTTGTTGAAAGCTGAGCTCAGAAATATGAACGGACACCAAATAAAAGGATGTCCATAGGGTATTTAAAGTATGAGAGCTGCATCATTGTACAGTCCTGAGCTATTTGAGTAGAAGTATTCATCTAACTATAGCCGAACACATTCAATCTGGGCTGTCTTGCACTGCAAGAGCTGGGGCGAAATCACCCAGTGCTAAAGTCTGTGCTGCTTAAAGGAGGCTTCTCTTGGCACTTGAGTTACTTAAATTAATCTTGGCTAGGATAGCTTGTTACACTGCAGCATAGGATCATTCTGAGGCAAGAATGAAGAATGCAGTATCTAGAAATGTTCTCAAGAATTTTACGTACAGGTATTTATATGCGTATCAGGAAGATCATGCTACTGTGGGCAATATTTTGCCTATTCTGCAAGTAAATAAGAAGTATCAGATAGAATCAGGAGTAACTTGCCACCTTTACATTCAGTGGCAGTTCAAAGCAAATAAGCCAAACAGTTTGAAACAGGAGCAAATGTGTTACTAAACTTAACCTTCTATTTTCCTCTCTTGGTTCTTGCTCTAAACCAGCAAGCAGAGTTTAGAGTATGTTTATAAAGCTTCTGATAGTTGGTATAGTAAATCTGCTAGAGATCATTTTGCTGAATTTTCTTACTTCAGTGAAATATCAGATTTACATGCATGTACATTTTTAGCTATTCAAGATAGCTATTTAGCTATTCAAGAAGATTCTCATCAACTAGTACAGCAGTTCAGGAGCAAGCTTACAGACACACTTATGTAAGAAGAGAAGGGGCATCAAAACCTGATTTTCAAAAAGCTATATCAGGAGTACTGGGAGATACAGAAAGCCTAAAGCAACTGATATAACACCTGAGCTACTGAAGATAAGTAAAGTAGATACAGAGAAATGGGTTATGCCCTTTGGTAAGTAGTAGAATTTTGAAGGCATACTATAAGCTTATGATGTGCCTTTCTTTCTTTCCTTCTCTTTTGAAAACATCTCAAACCTAACAAGCATCTAAGGATGTCTGCAAACACACAAATAAGGCACTTTTATTTTTAAAACCTCTTGGAATATATTAGATGGGACTGCTGCCTTTCACAGTATCCTGTTGTGAGTAAAAATAGCTAAATGCTGGCAACAAACAATTATAGGACTCTTTTGTTGCCTAATCTTTTGAAAGTCTTTTAGAAATACAGCCCCGATATAGCCATTTAGACCATCCACAGCTATTTCACTCTTTCTGGGATCTCTGTCCACCTTCTGCCTCTGATGTCCTCTCACTAGAGGTAACCCTAAGCACTAATGGATCCTGCTTAAAGTGATTTGAAATTTGAAGTGATCCAAATGCTAAGTTTAGATCAGATGTCTTACAGAAGCAGAAAAGAATATGATAGACTGACCATGTGTTTTATAGACTGTTAATCCTTTTCAACAGTGGCTTTGGCGAAGCATCAGAAAAACCAAGATGACATAAATAGAGTTTCAGTGCCATTGATGGCCGAAAGCTGCAGGTGTGTCCAGGCCAGACAAGACATGTGATGCTTACAGAATTCTGCTTATTTTTTTCTGGAACGAGTTTCATTACTCAAACAGAAAACAATACATGTGAACTTCCTTGGTCAGTGTTGGGTACATGGCACTAGTAAGCTCTTCCCTTTATTTCTTCCCCATCACTCCTGGACAAACCACAAAAGCCTGTCTTATTTCTGTGACTAATTTACCACAGAGTCTTTATTTCTTAATTCCTGTGTAGACTATAACTGGTCAACCACTGAACTGACTCAGGTGATCTTAGTCACCATCTGTCAAGATGTGCTTAAAGAATGAAATTGCTCACAAATAACCAAAGAGTGACAAATCATTTCCTAAATGGATTTTGAGAATGTTTTAGTCCCTAATAAACAAAAAGATGGGAAGTGATTTGCAACAGCAGATTCAGCGTTAGAAATACAATTTGTGCAAAATATGCACGATGTGGTACAGAATAGGCCACTAACAAATAGAAACTATGGAATATCATTAGTAATAGTACAGTTGGGTAGAACATACTTAATATTTCATATACATCAGTTGGAGCACGGGAGTCTTAGAAATCGTACTGTCTTATAGTGAAAAACAGAACATATACTTCAGCAGTGAGCAAACTATTTTGTCTGGATCTCTTTCAAAATATGTACTCTCAATACCTAGTCAAGACCACCAAAAATACTAATGCAGTCTAGTGGCTGTAAATTCGCTGATGAACGTGTTATGCAATACTCATGTTTTTTACTCACTGAGCTCAGTTTTCATGTTTTTCATCACTTGTCATTGCATTTTTCCTAACACCGATGTTATAAAATACTAATTAAAAATATGGTGCAATAACCAAAATAGAATAGTTCTAGATCTTATTTATATTTTTTTATTATTTTTTATTTTTAAAAGCCAGGGGACCAGGATGTTAGTGAATTGGTTGGTTACTGGGACGTATGGTAAATGGTGGCTCATGAGTTTATACAAGCACTATAGAGGAAGGTATTTATTCATCTCCTGTCCATAAAGCCCTAAGTCACATAATGTTGAACAGGAGGCAGATAGATTTTGTTACCTCAACACCACATTTTAAGGGTGTTATGATAATGATTTATTCATACCACTCTACAGTTCCAACTACTTGTATACTAAAAGGTTGATTTAAACATAGAAAAGAGCAGTTTGGCTTTTCATCAAAGGAAATACGGCAGCAGCTGTAATAATTTGCTCACAGAAATGCACACCTAGGCTTGGCCTGGGCTCTGTTCTACCATTTTTTTCTTGCTGATGTGCAAGTAAAAAAGCACTTTCCAAAGGCAGATAGCCAAAGGTCCGTGGTCCTCAGAGTACGCCACTGAATTCAGAGACAGTTTTAAGATGAAATGTTGTATTCTACTTCATTGAGAGTATCTTTGAAGTGATAACTCAACTATAGTGGCAAAAAATATTTGGGGTTTCATTTTAAAAGAAAATAATATATTTGAGGCTTTTGTCCGGTACTGCAAACCCCTTTCATAACCATTCCAGATTGTGAAGTCAATTGATTGCCTTTTTATAGGCAGACACCGAAAAACCCCCAGTATCTCTAACAAAAAGGCAGGAAAGCTTCTTCCAGAGGCTTTGAGTTACTCAGACATGTCGTTTATAAACATTAAGTCTTATTTAGTGTGTCTACAAGTTCAAGCTTTTGAGAAAGCTTCTAAATTGCTACCCTGCCTAACTCATGAAAAGGCTTCTTATAATCTGGAATAGATAAGACAGCTGCAAGAAGTGTCACACAGTGCCTGCTGGCAAGGGAAAGGGTTTTACTCCCGATAATGTACTGTGTGGAAACTGCCAGAGATCTGGCTCACCCTCAGTCAGGAAGGATCTCAATCAAGATAGGATCATGATAGTCTCAGCCTTCAAGGGGAAGCCTGCTAGCTATCTAGTGTTGCCATTGCACATGTTTACAAGGAGTAACTTCCAAGAGCTGCAAATATTTCAGATTAGCTATCAGGAAGCAGTAGTGTGACTGTTATTTGCTGCTATTTTCCTGTCATCACTGTGAAAGTCAGGAGCCAAACTAATTTAAAATTTCCATGTTTTTGTAATGTGTTAAGAGGATGCACAGACAGAAAAGCGAGAGGCTGGAGAGGATGTTTACAAGGAGAAACCAACTTTTGGTTATGGTGTGTTTACAACCTTAAATGTAAATTCAGGGAGGTTAGAATTATCTTTTTCTTCAGTAGGAATCCTTTAATATTAACTGAGTTTATTCTCGCTTTCTCTAATCTTTAAATGTTTGGTTCAACTGTAAGGTTTTTTGAGTGTTTTGAGAACTGTCCTATGACAAAGATAGATATGGAAGTTTAAAAAATACTAGTAAGACCTGCTTATCCAAACTGAAGATAGTTTAAATTCACATGAAAATATCAGTAGAAAGCTTGAATGGTAAATAAATTTACATCTCCTAAATACACTCACTCTCAAGTCCTGTCTGATGAAGCAGAGTTTGGATAAGAGATGGAATGTAAGATGGCTTCTTAGAAACCATCATTTAGGGTGTCAATGTAAATAATATTCTAAGGCATTCACGTTCATGTAAGATATGAATGTCTTCAACTGATATATTAGCTTTAAAAGTATAAAAAAATTCTTAGTAATTAGAGGTACAACTTGAGTGTTCTGGAAAATGTATTTGTTTTATATAGAAAGTGTTGTCTCATACTGAAAGAGAGTTGGTTTGTATGCTGATTCATGCTTGTGTTCCTGTTGCAAAAGCTGAAGATAACAGGTTATTGATGAGAATAAGACTGGCTAATTTGTTTTACTGATGCTTAAGAGTATTCATCATCTTTTTCAGGAGCACCAGCATAGCATCAATATAATCAGATGAGTCACAAAAGCCTGACCATCAATATTATGCTAGTAAACAGATAATTGCACTATTACTTCTGCTTTTTTGGAATCTAAGTTGCTCACTATATTGGAAACTGTCTAGGTGTGATCTCAAATAGGCAATATGGTTTTGCACAGTTTCCATTGCAGTTTCTAATGCTATTTGGCAGGTGTTGACTAGAATCGCCTCAAGCCCTTTGACATGTGGGCTTTTTATACCACTGTGTACCAACAATATCATGATTATGGAGGATGTGCCAATAGTTGCACTGTAATTAAAGCAGAATATAAAGTAAGAAAAGGTTGAAGAGGAGAGAGAAATTTTAGGTGAGAACCAACCCCCACAGCACATTATTTGATGAGCTGGTATTTCAGTGTTGGGTTATCTTCCCGGCCCTTTCCATTGGTCACACAGCAAAACTAACTACTTAATGTTCTTCCAGACTTGTATGCTCCATTGCTGATGACATTTTATCCAAGTTAGGGAAGAAAGTCAGGCAAAAACCTGATGTACAGCCATTGACCTTTTTTCCCCCAGAGCCACTGTGCTGGGCTCTCTACAGTTTTGAATTAGAGCAGCTTTTAGAGCTGCAGGGCAGGGAATAGGAATGAGCTGCTAGATATTGGACAGCTCATGAGGGGAGAAAATAAGACCTCCAACAGAGGAGAAGGATACAATTTTGCATGATCTATAATGCTTCTGGAAAAGTAAGTTTAGAATATGGTATTTTGACTCCATAGTGACTAATACTCAGTTTAGATTTCAGGAAATGAATGTTGTTGTTGTAAAATAATGTAGCAGCATATGGGAGAAACTTCATGCATTAAGTGTCTTGTTAGCAGCAACCTGTCAGTAGGTTGATGCTGAGTTGCTTCTAACTGGCTGTTACTGTTCCTAGTACAGGATGTGAAAAATGTACCTGATGGAAATTTTATTCAAAAGAGGGATAGCCACTTATGTCTGCTTCAAATAGCTTCATACCTGCTTCTTTCTTCTTTTAAATGTAAAAATGTATGCTTTTAAATGTATGCTCACATTAATCCCTGGCTTTGAAGATCTGAAGAGCCATCACTTCCATTTTCTTCATCAGGAGTTTTTGATCTTTGTCAGTATTAGCAATGTTAGCTACATGTGTGTGTGTGTGTGTACATATATAGTATGGGTATATTGTGTAAGTCTACAAGTTTTAGAAACTTCAAATTTTCATGCTTAAATGGAAAGCCGGAAGAAAAACCTAGAGAACAAACAAAACAATCCCCAACAAAATAAACAAACCAGACCCTTTGTCTTCAGAAAGCTCTTCCCAACATGATCTCTACTCGAAGGTATTAATGTTGACTATAAAACTGTTAGGGCATGTAGGCTTTTTTCTGACTTCCCTTGAATGTCAAGATCTACGGGGAACACTGAGTTAGTCCATGTGAGAGCACAGTCTCTCATGAAATTAGAAGTGTCAAGGATGATCTTCATAGCAGAACAGCAACAAGAAGAGAAAATATACAGTTAACCAGATGTACAATAGTAAAAAGGTTTGTTCTGAATGCTATAGCCAAGGATATAGTAAAATTATAAAATGGTTTAGGTTGGAAGGGACCTTAAGATCATCCAGTTCCAAGCCCCTGCCACAGGCAGGGATACCTTCCACTAGACCAGGTTGCTCAAAGCCCTGTCCAGCCTGGCCTTGAACACTTCCCTCAAAGGGTTCCCTTTCCCTTTTCCTCCCCTGAAGCCCCTTTTTCATCTCATCTCATCTCTGCCTTGTATCTCTTATCTCTACTTCTTAAATTTTAGCATGAAAATCATAAAAAGGCAGAATGCTGGGGCTGTAGAGCTTGAAAGAAGTATGGAATGAAGCTCATTTGGTCATAAAGACAGAAAGAAATTCCATCTCAGGCTTGCCATCGCTGTTGCTCTTGTTTTTTAGAGGATGCAATTACTTATTGGTGGATTTGATAACAGTTTTATTATCTAAAACTTAAACCGGTCTATTTATTACTTTCAGTAATGCTATATTGGAGATTGTGTTAGATCTAGTAAGACATGCATTTCCTTTTCCCCAAATAAAAAACTAAGCAATAATTTTAATTGGTATTTTTTCAGAGTGACAAGATAAACACAAACCCCTCTTGGTTCAGACTTTTTTTCTGGGTCTTAATTGTAAGCTTCTTAACGTTGGTTTCAGAACCCTACAAATGGGTTCTGTAATGGGAATACATTCATAAAAAGTGCATAGGTGTAATGTTTTTATATGTGGAGATGATCACTGCGAACCTTAGATATCCTCCTGCAATACAGCAGAAGCAAATGAGACGCTGTGTGCTGTTTTCAAATGATGTAAATGTGTATTCTAACATCAGGGATTAAAGAGATTACAAAACAAATTGCTCAGAGCTGAATTGCAAAGTAAAAAATCGTTCAATTTTAGTTTAGAATTTTGCCTGATGTTGTTTTCAATGTAAATTCTAATGTGATCATTGCTTTTAGAGAACCTATGTTCTAAATTAGTAAGATTATAACAACTGGGAACAGAGATACCCTCTATGAATTTACTGTTAGATCCCTTTCGTATGTAATAGTTAAAAAGAAATACTCTGGTTGTTTTGGGGGGTTTTAACTTGCTATTGAATATAACTAGCTTGTGATGAGTTGCTGAGGTGTGACCTGACTTCTGTATAATGATTACAGGAAAATCCCTATCTTATTCTTCTGTCTACCTAGTTACATTTGGGGGCAGGAGAGGTTGGCTGGATGCGGCTGCTTCTGTAGTCTGAATAGAAAAGCATGTGAATATCCTTTGTGTGTTATATGCATTTATATGTAGAGTTCTGTATACAAATAATGATAACACAAAGAAGGACCTAGAGAGCACTTCAAACAGGTCTGCTTAAATAAAAAATAAATGCAAGCAATTAGACCTGGAAACAAACATTTAGTGAAGTCTCACTGCATTTGAAAGTGCTTAATACTGAGTGGTGAATTGTACCATTCCATTAACTGCACAATAAGCATAATTTAGACAATTATTCCAGTAGATGAATTTATATTTTGTGGTGCGTGATGTAGACACTCAACAGGATAGTATCACTTTGAATCTTCTTTATCTCAAATCACTTTCACCAGGCAACCCTACTTTGACATTACTTCCTCGTTTTGCTGACAGAGTATTTAAGAGGGCAGCGGAATGAGAAGGGTACTAAGGAGTCGATATCTACACAGAGGTAGCGTTCTGTGCAATCTGTGCTATGTAATAGCCACCACCCAAGGTTTGTTCAAATAAAATGTAAGAAGATTTTCTTGTAGTGGAAAGATCTCTATTAATGGATGAGTGGCAGAACATATTTCAACAGCAAAACAACTTCAAGGAGTTTTTAATAAGAACACGTTAGACAATCCTGATGATTCTCCAGGCTTTTAGGAAATTTGAAAAGCATAAGAACAGCATTAAAAGTACATTTGATACTAAAAGCAATCTACCAAGAGAAATAAGGCCTTGTATACAAATTCTGAGCTTGCTTTGGAAGTACCAGCTCAGCAAATAACCCATAATATAATTGCTTTTCAGCAAGATCAAGGAAATTAAGCTGTCAAGCTGTTAGAATAGAGCATATTGGGGGTATGAAAGAGGTACAATAACTGGTATTAATGTGCTGGCTTACATCAAAACAAAAATGTGGCAAATTTAAAAGTTTTTAATTTTGACACATCAAAGCCTTTTCATCCCTCGGTAAGGATTGTTTCCTGGTTTTCACTAATCATTGCACTCCTCCAGCAGTTTTAAATATATTATTTTCTCTTTGGAATGAAGGTTGTTTAAAAAGTAAATATAATTGCAAGTGTGAGTTGCCTCATCATATATATCAAATACATTTTAAACCCAGAAGACAGATTTGAAGTTTAAGATTTCATTCTCATTTGTCTTTTATTAGTAATGTTGTTGGTAACCAAACACTGTATCTATGAGTATATATATATGAGTGTGTGTATATATATATATATTATATATATGAGTTCAGAAGCTGTTTGGTTCAAAACTTGTTTAAAGAAATCCACAAACACAACAAAACTCTTGCGGGTAGAAACAGTGATTGGACAAGTAATAAGTTTTGACAAATCACTAGTATATCACAAATCTACAAATACTAATTGCCAGCCTGGCTTATGTGCCTCAATTTCAGAACCAAAAAATGGAAGGGAAGCTTGTAAATGGGAGAAAGGGAGGAAGTTTCATCTTTCTTTTTGGAAAGTCTTAGTTGCTCAAATGTAAGGGATTCTCCTGATGGGTATTGAGAAAACTTGTTGATGTTTGATGAAGATGCATCTGCTCCCTTGCCACCGCGGGCTGTGTGTGTATGTGAAAAGAAATCACAGCTACAGATTGCGAGGAATGGCAGTGGGTCTAGGAAACTAACATAGACAAACTTGGGGGCAGAAGCAAATATAGATTAGGGGAAAAAAAATGTGGGTAGCTAAAAAGGTTCATTTTAGAATCATCACATATACTTAAAATTGTTAGAACTTTATGCCTGTGTGCTTCTGCATTTTTTCTTCTTTTTTTT
>NW_009935139.1:25116-42689 GCF_000696875.1 Nestor notabilis | reverse complement strand
CTAAAGGGGATGGATGAGGGGGCTTCTCTGGGTTTGGGGTGGCAGCTTGGGGGTTCTGGAAGAGCACGGAGGGGTCCGCGGGGCTGAAGTGGGGATCAGCGGGACTGGAGGACTGGGCTGTGGGGCTCCAGGAAGCAAGGGGCATGTCTGCGGGACTGTTGTGAGGTCTGGGGGTGCAGGGGAGGATGAAGGAGGGCTGTGAGTAGGGATGGAAGAGCTGGGGCTCTGGTGAGGATGGGGAGTAATGCGACTGGGATGGGGTGGGGGAATCTGGGGCTCCGTGTATGGTTCTATAGGACTGCGGGAACCATGGGGAGAATGGAGTGATCTGAGGAACTCGGGAAAAGGGTCTCTGCTGCCTCGTGTCTGTGTGGTTGGAGAAGAAAAGAGTACTGGGCTTTACCCTGATGGTGAGGGGTTCCTTAGATTCAAGGGGCTGGGGTTCGTGCCCCATGCAGGCAGGGTAAGCCCTGGAAGAGGAGGTGAGTTCAGGCCCATGATTTAATTAGTGGGGTGAGTGACGTTCAGAGGGCAGAGAGGAGACCTGGCAATAATTGTGAGTGTGTGAAAGGAATCTTAATTTCTAGGCAGGCTGACAATTGCTGCGCAAGTACTTGGAGACAGCTCCTGAAGTCCCCCATCTGGCCTGCTGCGGAAGGCTTTTGCAGTAGTTTTGTGCTTGGAGAGTCTCTGATTTAAACAAAGATTTGTTTTCTGAAGGCTTTGGCTTACTTAAGCTCTTGTTTAGAGTTGGTGGCTGGGGTCTCAAAACAAATATGTTGGTATCCCATGTGACTTGGTTTTCAGCAAGTGTCCTGTGTCTCTGTAAGCTGAAAAAGGAGCAGTGGAAGATTTTATTTACATAAAATGGACAAAATAGAACCATTGCCGGTTAATTTGAACTCTTTAAGCATGTAGCTGACTGAAGTCAGGGGACCCAGAGAGTGCATAACAGTGTAAATATTTCTCCCTTATGGCTTGCTCTGATGATTAGCGTTCTGTTGCCATCATTTTTACATTGCATGTGCTTGCTGCCAGATGCTTTGTTGCAGATAGAGGATAAAAATGTCAGGCTTGCTGTTTAGCTAGTTTCTAAACAAGTAGTTAATCTTGGAAATACTGGATGGTGAGGTTTGAGCTCCCCTGAGTCTAGTGCCAGAACTCTATTAGCTGGATTTGCCCCGACTTCCATGGACCACTAGCATGACTATTCATCTTTAAGTAGCAACTGGGGAGGGAAGATCTGCTGTCACTGTTTTTTCAGTTAAATTGCATTCCGAAACCTCCCTTGCAGGTGTCTGTTGCTGACGAGGCTAAAGCCACTTATTTCTCAAGCTGTCTGTAGCTGGTTTATATCACATCAAGAAACTGACACGCAATGATCTTTTCTGCTTCTGCAATCCCAAAGGCTTGGGTAAACTGGAGTGTAATGGGGAGATAAACTGGCACTTTTTTCAGTTAGTGGGATTCAGATCGCTAGAAACCTGTCGTAAACTAAACTGTCAGGATCTACCTTGTGTTGTTGGCATGAGCAGATTTAGTTTTGGGGGTGTCCTTTATACCTACTAGCTGTTGTAGGTAAGGTGAGGTTTGAGGCACCTAGACACAGGCAGTCAGATCTCTGGTGACTTTATGTATTCCTCTGGCAGAAGGAAGTCCAAAGGGATGGACAGGTTTGTTCCAGTTCTCCACACTTCTGAAAACAAACCAAGCTATTTCAGAATATTCAGTTTTGTAGCATGTGAATCGTGTTTATGTACAATCAAATTTATGGTTTCAGTGCTCATATGGGTGTGCATGAACTTTCAAGGAGCGGCGACGTGTTTCAGCTTCTGTAACTTTGAGAAGAGCCATGGTTTAGTGGATGCTAGAATAGTCCTTTATAGCTCATAGGAAAATGATGTTGCTTGTGAAGTGAACTTTTAGGTTCAGGGAAGATGCTAATACAAACATAGAACCTGGTTTCTTTGCCTTTTGTTTCTAAACAAACTCTGTCTTTGCTACTGTCTTGCTATGGTTGAACAGAAAATTCTGAAGGCTTTCTGAAGTGCTCATAACCCCAAATGTTCTGTGGAGATGCTACAGCCTGTGGTGTGTTCTCATGCTTAATATCATCCGTGATCTTTAGATCATAAATTTGATTTGGAACAAATGTAAGCAGACGACTATGTCTTTTGAATCAGCCATAGAGAGTGTTAGAGTGCATCCTCCATGCAAAGCTGGAACATCTGCAGGGTCTGGTGTAAAGTCTGCGGGGCCATACCCATGCACAGTCTTGCCACCCGTGAGGCTGAACCAGCTCAGCGGGGCATTGCCATGCTTGTGCTCTCCTCAAAACCGGAGTTTGGTATCTTTCAGAGCCATGGTCTATGTTTTTAATTAGGTTGTGGCTCTTGTAAATGAAATATTGACTTGCTTGAGATTATTTGTGGGTGCTGTTCTTTCTGTGGTGTGGAGACAGGACAGATACCATGATTTATAGTACAAACTGCCCGCTACTTTCATGTATGCTGTGCCAGATTTCCACCGTTAGGCTGTGTGATTCTGACCATGTGTCTGCCTTAGGAGGAATTGTTTTGAAATCTTCAGAACTTCACAGAGAAGAAAACTAGGGAAAACTGGCTTGTCTTTTTGTGTGAGACTGATTTTTATTTTGAAAAGCTGCGGAGTTCTCATGGTATGAAAGCAGGACTTGCTATATGGCAGGCAGATGGTGTCTCCGTCAGAATTATCTCTTCCCATTCCCATGGAAAACATTTGCAGCCATCCAAACTATAAGCCTTTGGGAGGGGGGGAAAAAAAAGAAACTGTGGTTTTCACGTGCTTGAATGTGTCAGAGTCAACTCACACCAGCCAGGATTCAGCGATAGATGGGATAAAGGTAGAAAGAGACAGACGAGTTAGTCAAGGGGACTTAGTTGAGACGACGTCATTAATGGCAGTGAGAGCTAGAGGTGTTTGAGTGGGAGCAGTGGCAAGGTAAAGAGTGATGGAGAGTTAGGGAGGAGAAAGAGAAGTGCTGCTTGCTGGCACGAGACATCCAGAGCACCACAGCCCTTTTTAGGGGTGTCTGTGAACTCTCTTGGCACTGTGATCTGCAGCTTTTTGGAGATGGTTCATATGGAGAATCTTTTGGGCTTGTGCATAAGCCTGTCGAAAGTAATGTTAGTCTTATGGAGTGTCTAACTGTATAGGCATGATAACACCACCTGATCAGATTACTTCTTCCCAGCCCTGTGATGCTAAACACACAGGGCAGATGGTGTTAAACTAGTGATGAGTTACTCAGTAGAAGGCCTGTACTTGATTTAGTGACTTTCATTCAGATTGTCTTGTGAAATCCAAATGTGTTTTTTGTCTACTGTTGACATGCTCCATTGATTTGCTTTTCATGGGATTCTGTGATACAAAGGCACATGTATCCCTGCTTTGCAGGTAATGAACTGAGGTTTAGAGAATAAGGTAAAAAAATATCCATTAATATTAGGTAGCTAGCTTTAATAATTAAGGATTTGATCCGGTCTGTTTAAAGTACATAGCATTATTTAGCACTTAATGCATTCATAGTCTATTTCTTAGGCCTTCAGCTGTGAGTTCCTGGCAGTTATGCAGCTCAGCCTTGCAGGAGACCTTGGGTTATACCCACCAAGTAGAAGGGCCAGAATCAATAGCTGCCTGTGAAAACTTGGCTGAAGCAGTTTTTCTTGCATCACAGGCAGTTCTTTTGCAGCATTCATGAGATGGCACCTAATGGTTCACAGCAGCAACAAGATGCTTAAGTAGTGAGGACAGTCCTTTTTGTTCTTGCAGATTTGGGGGTATTTTTGTAGACCACATACCTTTCAGTTGTGAAATCGGTCTTGTGGATAGCCTTCCTCATCACATGGCTCTGATTCTTTTTAGAGACAGGTCTAGCCTGAACACTGCATGAGACTTCAGTCCCATGGGGGGAAAAAATAATATGTTATCATGTAACTAAGGGCTATCAGAATACATTGGTGGGGAGGGGGGGGGCCTAAATTAGAATTGCAGGAGAATTGTTAAGTCCAAAAGTCCTACAATATTTGCTTTGAGTTTGCAAACGTAGTATTTTTTGGCCTAGTTTCTTGTGAGTAATCATACTGAATGCCATCTTCTGTTGGTTTTACATTTGCAGTTGCTTAATTACAGGGTTAAATTAATTTAACACTTATGTGACTTCCTTGCGTGTTCTAGAATTTCATTGAAGCCAGCATACAGCTTACTAAAATGAGTTGTCTTGATTGAAAGATGCAAAGTTGATGAGAATCTATTACAGCAGAGGGTGGTTGTTTGTTTTTTAAATTGCCCTGCTGACTCACCGAGTGGTTGAGGTTGGCAGGAACCTTCTGGAGCTCATCCGGCACAACTCCCTGCTCAAGCAGGTACACCCAGAGCCAGTTGTCCAGCACTGTGTCCAGAAGCTTTTGAACATCTCCAGGGATGGAGACTCCGCCACCCACCTCTGTGGGCAGTCTGTGCTGGTGCTCGGTCATCCTCAGTCTGTAAGTTTTTCTTGATATTCAGACAGAGTCTCCTGTGTTTCAGTTTGTGCCCATTGCCTCTGGTACTGTCACTGGGTACCACAGAGAAGAGCATGGCTCAATCCTGTGCACACACCTTCAGGCATTTTACATACATAAATGCAGTCTCCCTGAGCCTTCTCTTGTCCAGGCTGAACAGCTCCAGCTCTTTCAGCCTCTTCTCATAGGAGAGATGCTTCAATCCCTTTAATCATCTTTGTGGTCCTTTGCTGGATTCTCTTCAGTAGTTCCATGTCTTTTTTGTATTTGGGAGCCCAGCACTCAACCCTGTGTGGCTTTACCAGAACTGAACAGACCCTTGGTAAATTATCGGCCAAATGAAGTTTTTTTATGTATTTGATGGAGACTAAACACCTACCTGCTGCAGCAATTGATCTTAAATAACATGTCTTAATTTTATACTGTGAAACAGCTTTCTTAATGTTGCTGTTTTGGGGTTCACATCAAAAGTGCTGAATTGTACTTGCACTGAGTTTATAGTGACTGGAAATTCTCTTGCTCCTTTATCTGTTGCCTGATTAGTTGTGCCTGTTATGAAAGGGAGCTGAAAACCAGTGTGCTGGGATGAGCTGGATGTCCAAAACGTTGAAGTATTTCTTTCTTGTTATTCTTGAAACATTTCAGGGCCTACTCATGCCTGTCTTTGACAGCATCACAACCTAGAGCACCAACAGTGAGCTAGTGTTGTGCTCTGAGTGAGTTTTCTTAGTAGCATCCAAGATAAATTTCTATGTGAGATGGGTAGCTTACAGCTGCTTGTACAGGTGTCTCTTCAGGATGGAAAAAATACAGTTAAGAGCCTATGTGAGGCTGCAGGAGCATGAGTGAGACATTGGCAGAAGAGGAGATGTTTGAGTAATGTCTTGAAGCAAGTGTCTGTGGCACATAACCTACAGTTCTGATTCTGCTGTCTGTGTGTTCTTAAATCTTCATTTTCTAAGTTTTAAGTGCTTGACTCTGAAGAGTGGTAGCTTCTTGGATGTTGTATGCAAAAATGAGGATTGTGTTGCTATGGTCCACAAAAACTCCTATGTGTAAATTTTACCATTCAAAAGGGACTTAAAAATAAAGATTACTGTAAGTGCACACTGCTGGATGGAAAGAAGGCTTCTAATGTTGACAGATGCCATGCACTGTAATGAAAATGAATTGCTGCTGATGTATTTTGCTATATTGCACTTAATTGGGTTATTTATTACCTTGCCCTGTAAAGCCTTCTAGCCTAATGATAGTCTGTGACTGGTGCTTATTAGATGGGCTTTTCAGTGTTGCAGGTGGACGTCACTTAAGTCTGGTTTGGAGAAATGGAGGAACTAAGTCTGTCAGGGCATTTGGAGGGTGCATGCTGCAACATCTGGCTGCTTGCAGGCTGTAGCACGTTGTAACAAGTTACTTGCATCCTGGAGATAAGCAAACCTCTTTGTTTTGGAGCCCTTCAGAGCACTGGGATGCTTGCCCTTCTCATTTACTGAGTACCACGGTTCATGTCAATATTTTGAAGTTTTTGAGAACAAGCTGCATTTGGGTTTCTCTGCCCTTCTCCATTCTGTTACCTCACTTGTAATTTGTGAAGTTCTAATAGCAAAGTGTGTATAGGTGTTTCTTTGGAGATGCATATATACAGTCATATAAACCCACTGCAATATTTGAAATGCTTGAAAACTGGTGGGGGAGAGTAAGATCCTAGAAGTTGGAAATGGCCTGTGAAGGCCATTGGAAGTGATGCCAGTGGAGACAGCTTCTAGCCTGGGTTAGGATCACTTTGAAATTGTTTATTCTGTGTGACTGCTACTGAAAGGGAAATCCGGGAAATACCTAAGTCCTTGTGCATGTTGAGATGCGTGGTTGATTTCTGCTCCCCGCTTTATCACACCAGCTTATGTGTTTGGATTTCAGAATGCCAGGGGCTCCATCTGGATCCTACCTGGAGAAAGCAGTTTGTTTCTGCAGATTGAGGAGGGACTGCGCAGGCAGCAGACAGCTTGGCTTCCTTGTGCAGCTCTGTCTGTGTGCAGCCTTGGGAGGAAGCAGTCATTTCAGCTCCCAAGAGGCCAAGGTCTGTCGAGTGATAAATGTGTGTGGCTCTTGTAACATTTCTGTGTCAGGGACTTGGAAGAAATCTGACCTCTGAGACTGAAGGTTAGCCTAATGTGGGGTGAGGAGGAAGGGGAAATGCCAGAGCTTCATTCCTCACTGCTGTGATTTTACACCTGCATTCTGTTTGGCAGCATCTTCTTTATCATTGTTGATTGTTTGGCGTCTTTGAATACAACGGAATGGGAACAAGAGAGAGGAAATGGAGGCTAAGAGCTCCTTGCATGCATGAGAAAGGCCAGCAAGAAGGGTTCACAGTACTGGGAGGAAGGCAGGGACTGAATCTGCTTCTTAACACCACTTGGGCAGAGCGAAAGACAAGAGATCAGGATCATGCTCACAGGCATGAAAAATCCCAGGGTGGCATTTTCCTGAGAGCGGGAGCTGTGGAGGCAGTGATGCTGCGCACTATGCTGTATGTGTATTTTAAAAGATGAAGTGTTTGAGGAAGTCTTGTTTGTTTTGTTGGTTTGGGGTTTTTTTTCCTCCCCTTCTGCTGTTCAGAGTTGTGTTGGGATACTAGAAAAGCTGAATTACTGAGACTAATTTACAGTTGTTCTGAGCTCTGGTGAAATGGGATTGCTTGATGAGTATTTCCTACCTGAAGTTATCCAGACTGAGATATAACTGAGGCTCGTATTTTTCTTGCAGTAGGTCTTCACTTGGAGGATATTCCTGTAGTAGCTTAGTGTGCAGTATTAAAATGGTACTGTGAAAGCAGGGCATGTGTAAAGGGTGAAGTGCATTTAATGAGTTGTGCCTGATGAATTGATTTTTTTTTCCTTCCCCCCCACCTCTGAATGGCAGCAGCACCAGCAGATTCCATGTAAGAATGAATGCTAACAGTCTCTGAAAACGCCTTGTGGTGGTACAAAGGGTGCGATGGTAGAGGCTTCAAATCCATTATTTCTCTTCATCTCTGCCTTTGTCCTTCTTTCAAGTGGATAACTGCATATTTTCACTGACTGCTTTGGAGAGCTGGGAGTAGAAGCAACAGCATGAAACTAATGTGATGCTTTAGAATTCTGCTGCCACTTACTGGGTGTTGAATAGCCATAATTAAATTAACCAGTATATTGATTTCACCGTGCTGCTTGGGAAAGATCAGAGCAATAACGTAAAGCATTGGAGCTGCTGCTTAGCAGGCCTGAAAAGCTGCAGCCGCTTAGAATACGTAATGCCAGTGATACCAGTGACGCTGATCTGGTTGGTTACTCTCTCAAAATTCTTTTAGCCTTTATGAAGTTAGTTGATGGCCTTGCAGAGTAATTCGTAATAAAACAATACCAGTACAAAGCGCCGTGGCTTCCCTGAGTGCAGAGATTGCCACGGAAGCAAACAGACCAGGTTTAGTTTGTGTGGAGCTTGGGTTTTTGCGTTAAAACAATTAGTGTCACTGTGATGGAAGCCTTTCAAAGTGTCTCAACAGATGTGAATGATCCGTTGTCCATTCAGCAGTCATGGAATCATAGAATACGAGGTTGGAAGGCGACCTCGAGGATCATCTCGTCCAACATTTCTTGGCAAAAGCATGCTCTAGGCAAGCTGGCCCAGCACCCTGTCCAGGTGAATCTTAAGTGTCCAGTGCTGCACAATTCACTGCTTTCTTGGGGATATTTTTTCCAGTGACTCATTGTTCTCGCTGAAAATTCTTCTTCTTGTGTCCAATTTGGAATCTTTCCAGGATTAACTTCTACCCACATTACCCCATATCTTTTCCATGTGACTCCTTGTAGAAAGGGAGTCTCCATCTTCTTTGTAGTTACCCTTTAAACACTGGAACATGGTGATAAGGTCTCCTCTGAGCCTTATTTTCTCAAGGCCAGACAAACCCAGTTCTCTCAGCATTTCCTCACATGACTGCCCAGTCTTTTGCTCACCTTTGTGGCCCTTCTTTGGACCCTCTCCAGCCTGTCCACATCTTTTTTGCACAGTGGGGACCAAAACTGAACACAGTTATTCCAGGTGTTACCTGACAAGCACTGAGTGGCAAAATCACTCCTTTATCTCTGCTGGTGATGCCTTGCTGATGTTTCCCAGCATCCTGTTGGCTTTGTTTGCCTCAGCTGCACACTGTTCACTCATACTGAACTTGGTGTTCACCAGGACCCCCAAGTCCCTTTGCTGCTTCTCAGCCAGGCACATCTCAGCCTGCTTTGTAAGGCTCTTGTTAGCCTGCTCTTCCAGCCTATCCAGGTCTTCTTGCAGGGTGACTCTCCCTTTCAAAGTGTCTGCTTCCCTGCTCAATTTTGGTATCATCATCAGACTACACTTGATCCCATCATTGAGATCACTTAGGAAGACATTGAATGGCATTGGGCCCAATATTGATCCTTGGAGGAACTTTTAAGTTCACATACCAGCTCTTCCTTCACTGGTAGTGGGTCTGTGTTTGCATCAACCTGGATTTTTGTTCCCAGGGCCTAGGGCTCAACAGTTCTGGTAGAGGGGAAGAAAGTGCTGAGAACATCTGCCTTTTCAGTGTTTTTGGTGACTAATTCACCTCTCCTGCTTTAACAGCAGGCCAGTATTTTTCTTCTCTTTCTGCTTGTCATTTGTGTATATGAAAAACCCTTGTAACTTTTGACATCTCTGGTCAATTTCAACTTAAGCTGAGATTGTGCTTTTTTAACTGTGTCTTGGCACACCCTGGCAATGCCCTTGTAGTCCTTAATGGATATTCAGCTGCTTTTCCATCTCTGGTAGGCTTTCCTTTTGATTGTGAGCAGACTCAAACACTTGCAGTTAAGCCAAGGGGGTCTCCTCCTTCACCTACTTCCCTTACTTTTAAAGGGGATGAACAATGTTTCTGCTTCCAAGAGAACGTTCTTGAAACATCTCCCAGCACTTACTAGCTCCATGGAATCCCTCCCAGCTGAGCTTTGAGTGAGCTGAAGTTTGCTCTTCTACAATCAAAAACCTTTGTACTAACCTTCAGCACACTCAGCTGGATCCCAGACTCCACAGGATTGTGATCACTGCCGCCGAGGCTATCACTAGCCGAGATATTACAAAGCAGGTTTTCTTGGTTGGTGAGTAGCAATTCCAGCAGTGCCTCATTCCTGGTTGGCACATCTAACATTTGTATGAGGAGACAGTCCTTGGTGCATTCCAGGAATTTGATGGATGACACTGAGACACGTGAGCTGCTGTACTGTTCTTCCAACAAATGTCTGAGTAATTGAAGTCACTCATAAGAACCAGAGTCTCTTGACCCGAAGCTTGCTTAAGTGACCTAAATATTACTTCGTTGACCTTGTTCTCTTGGTTTGGAGGTCAGTAGCAGATGTCTGCTGTAAGATCCTCTTGGAGAAGACCCCTCTGATCTTGACCCACAGGCATTTGATAGGGCTTCCACAAGCCTTTGTAGTTGACTTACATACATTCGAGGTTCTCCATAACATAAAGTGCAGGTAACTGATGCTGTTGTACCTTACAGTCTTACCTACAGGGATAACTGAGCATGTGGGTGCAGTGCCATAACTTAAAAAATACATAAAATTAAGTGGCACAGCTTCTGGGAGTAGATGACATTAAAACACTGCAAAGGCATGTTATTCACAAGTCCAAATGATGTCTGACATACCTTTATTAGATGATTAGGTTTTGGCTGCTGAACTGGACAGCAGTTCAGTTCAAGAGCATTTGATCTGAAGTGATTTTATTTCAGGGTGTGTAATCTTGCGCAGCTGCAGTTGACATGGATGGAACCTTTCTTTTTGTTTTCTATTCTGAGTGTTTACTTTCATTCCAGTTCAAAAGGAGCATTATTTCATAAATATACCTACTGTGTGTGCTAAGAATAAATTTGTTTAATTTGCTGAAAGTTAGTTTTATTTTTTTATATTATAGACTTCCCTTTCAGTCAGCTCCAACCCTGTATCTGTACCATTCCTATTCCCACCTGTCCCATTTACCCATGCCTGCTGTGTGGGTCACTGGCATTAGGAAGAAGTTCTTCCCTGTGAGGGCAGTGAGATACTGGCACAGGGTGCCCAGAGAAGCTGTGGCTGCCCCCCCCCTGGCAGTGCTCAAGGCCAGGTTGGACGGGGCTTGGAGCAACCTGCTCTAGTGGAAGGGGTCCCTGCCTGTGGCAGTGGGTTGGAACAGGATGAGCTTTAATGTCCCTTCCAACCCAAACCAGTCTATGGTTCTATAATCAGTCATCTTTTCCAGAGACTCTGGGACTGTAAGATGCTTAAAAGCAAGTGTTTCGGCACAAATTCCTGACCAACACCTATAACTGGCATACTGTAGCGTTGTGGAAAACTTAAGTAAAAATGCAAGTAGAAAGCTATAATCTGTTACTCATTCTATTAAAGGAAAGTTCGCTTCTGTTGTATATACTAAATACATATATAAGGATATAAGAAGCATGTGTATATTTAGATCTTAGTATTACATTTCCAATAGTTCGGGGTTTTTTTCTAAATGAAATTGATCCATGTGGATCAGTTTGTGTTCGATTTCCTCTTCTTTTTAAACTACCAGTTGTAGTTTCAGCCCTGTGTAAGCAGGAACTTTCCAGCAGTTGAAGTGAACTGATGAAATATGTTCAAACTAAGAAGGCTTACTCTGGGAAAGTGTTCCCTCTACCCTGAAAAAAAGAAAAAATTCGTTAGCTAAGAGCTGATTTTTACTTCTTTAGCCACGTTTCCTTGTGCTGAGGCTGAATGTATGAAAATAGTGGAATTTTTCCAGTAAACATTTGCAGAACCTGTTCCAAATAAAAGGCAAGCTGAGGATTTAAAGTCAGCGTTTTGGACTTAAGGTGAGCTTTCAATGAAAGGAAAATGGAAGGAGAAGAAAAATTGTATCCACCTCCAACAAGGTGAATTGTCCATTACTGGGAGAATCCTGTGTGTTTATGGGCTGGGTTGCGCAGACTTGGGCAGTGGATGGTGGTGAAGGGATGTTGAAGCTTGAGGTTCATACTCTTTCTTTCATGTGGATGTTCACCCTGGAGTGGAAGCTTCTGGTCTGGCCAGAGGGCTAACCTAGGTGAGCTGCTCAGGAGTGGAGACATGGTTATCTGGAGCACGTAATCTTCTGAACAACTAGAGTATTTCTATATAAGATAACAACTTCTTTAACTGTGTAACTCCTTTGATTTCAGCATCTGTGAGTCAGGAGCAGGAGTGGCTTCTGCGTCAGAGCTGAGCGGTTTGATGTCCCACTGCAGAGATTTCTCAGCTGCTTAAGAAGAAACTCTTTCAAATTACAGTGTATTAAGATGACAGGCACTAGTTTCAGTCACTTCTGCACACAGGAAGGAATCTACCACAGGGTTTGGTAGGCAGCTGAGAGAGCCAGTTATGCCAACTAGTGTTACGAGACTGCTCTTAATGAAATCCCACTTTTTGCAGTAAGAATATTAGCCCTAGTCTAACAGCAATCTCTTCTAACTCTTACATTGCACATTCATTTTCTGTCTCTTGATTATAGACAAAATCTGCCAGAATTATGATAGATTGAAGCAAGTAAGTAACGAAGTGGAGACTCAGGTAGCAGACTCCTAAACACTGTTGTTGTCTTTAATAGGGATGTGTTATTACTAGTGCATGTTGTAGGATAGATTTGCTTCATAAGAATAAAATCTAGTTTTTCCCATGCTGATAGAGGAAAGTTTCTTTTGTGTAGTGTACTTAAAATGAGGGGAAAAAAAATAGTTGAAGCTGGACTGCATTTGCACAAGGACATTTGAAAAGAAGTGTTTTGTTAGGCGGCTAGACTGACATGATTCAATTTTGTCATGAACACAAGGGCTGCCCAGCATCCTTTGCATTTGGGAATGAAAATTGGCCTCTCCCCTTCCTTTCTGAGCTTCTTCAGATGCTTTGTTATGTTAAACAGGGCAAAGAATGACAGACTTTCTCTGTGGTGCTGCTTAAATTTACCTTTTTGTTTGTGTTCAACTTAATTTATTCTTTCAAGTTTGTGCTCAAAGCTGGGAGGTACAAAGATGTGGAAGCTAATAATGAGATTTAGGGGTTGCCTGGGCAAAAGGGTAGCAGTTTTGCCTTGAAATCAGAGCAGAGCATTGGTTCTGCTGTTTTCATGTGGGTTGATGTAGGTTAGTCAAGTCCAAGTAATGAGAAACTAGATTATTTAGTGTTGTGCCTCGTCTGCACGTGGATTGTTTAAGGAGGCTTTCCAAAGCAAAGCTATAGCTGATGTTTTAAAACTGTTTCTTTTATGTGTTTTCAAAGTTTTATTTTGTTTCAAGGTTTGTTTGTGCTTCCCCTGCCTCCCTATTCTACTGGTGGATGTACTTTTGCATTTACCAGTTATTGTTGAGTGGAAAAATGTATAAATTGGAGAAGAAAAGTTTAACCTTTTTTTAGATACCGTCTCAGGCTGATTACATTCAGTGCTTAAGGCTTCACCTGCATCTTTTTCTGTTCAAGATCTTGTTTGAGTAATTGTCCTTCGGATTACTCTGTTCTGTTGATTCATGCAATGCAGCCTCTAGGGTTCTCCCTCTTGCCCCCTTCCCAGTATCTGTGATTATATACTCTTGGGTTTTGATTAAGCTTCAGGACACTAATGAGCCACCTGTGGTTAACAGCAACCAGAATGAAGAGGAGTATCTTGGCTGCATTTCTGTATCTTGTGGGAAACAAGGTGGATTAAATCAAGTTCTGGAATAAGAGAAAGCTTATCACTTTTCAGTGCTCTGTGCCCAATTTTTACACTAAACAGGAGGAATTATTTCTCTCAAGCTAAGCTTTTTTCAAATGCAGCTTGTCTACACAGTTCAGTTGTTTTTTTTTTTTTTTTTTTTTTTTTTAACTTAAAGCCCACAACCCTGTCATGATTCTCTATATTCTTGGAGTAACTTCAGGATGCCTTAATTGAACTCAGTTTCTTCTGCATAGATTATGCCTGTAGCATGCACCTGTGTCTGGTTTGCCTAGTTGTTCTGTTAGCATGTCACTATATTGCTGAGCCAGGATAGCGTTTCACTGGGAGCAAAGGAGGAAGAGCAGTATGACATAAGACAAAATGGTACTTATTACAAATACAGCATGGTTTTGTCCTGAGGATATGGAGCTGGGGTTAATTTTACAGCTGCAGGAAAGTGGGTTAACTTGTAGTGCTTACTTTACCACTAATCGCTAAATGGCACCCAGGGCAAGCTGTAGGGTCCTATCCTACATTTCTGTAGTCACTATTATCTTAGAATATGTGTTGCAAAATGTAATGGCAGCTTTGGTAGTTTTAATATCAGAGTATGTGTCTTATTTAGAAAATGCACCTTAGTGCTCTGTAATAAATAGCTTTGCGGGTCTTTCAATTCTCTAGGTTTATTCAAATGTTCAGAAAGCAAACCGTACTTGATGTACAAATGGACATTTCCTCCTCTCACTGTGTTTTGTGTTATGATCTAATTACTTTGAACTTAATTCCATAGTGCTTATGTGTCTTAAGAAATGAGCTATTGCAGGAAGCAGTACCTGCAATTAACAAACTGATAATCCAAAGCAGTTTGTTTTGAGTGTACATGGTAAAACTGGACCCATTATTCCCAGAAGCAGACTGGGCTATATTCAGGAGAGTCTGTAAATGACTCTTTTGGAGGATTGTATGAAAAGTCATGTTTCTTTCCTTCACATTCCGACTTTTACCTGTTCATTAAGTTGCAGCATCTCTGAAATTGTTGCTTTTTAAGACTTTGAAGCACTTCTGTTAATGCTGACCTGCATGAGCATTCATCTCCAAACCTGCAATTGAATTTATGAATTCGAGGAAGTAGTTGCTTAAACATTTAGATCTAAGTGGAGTTGGTGGTACTGGGAGTTGTTTGTTCCAGTGTGTTACTTCTGATTCTTCCCTGTCTTACTCTTCTTTCTCATTACAGGTCTTGATGCAGAGCTGTCTTATGTGAGGAATGATGTGGTTAATCACTATGCATTGTCCTTCAATCTCTTAATACCCAGCGAGACCAACAATCTTCACTTCAGCTGGCATGCAAAATCCAAGGTAAGCAGGCTAACTTCTGTGTTGGAGTGCTTGATACATGATCTGTATTGCTTAGTGAATACCCACTGTTATAGTTTAATTGCTTTTTTCTTTGCAAAAATTATGCTAGGTGCAAAAGAATTATTTATATGATTGCAGGCAGTAGGTTAAGAGGATATGTATCCAAACTGTTCCTTTCTTGTTTTAGAAAGGTTAATCACTTCTTTTCAAGTATTTTCTGCTTCTTGAAAGCTGTATGTATATATCCAAGTTACAGGCTGTGGAACCTCTTCTGGAGGTACATTGAACACACAGAAGGGGCAGCCATGAACTGAAGTGTCTGGAAATCAAATGTAAAGCAGTTGCATTTTCAGAGATTTCTAGAAAGGTGTTTGGAGACAAGAACCTATAAAAGTAGCATTTACTATGTTATCGCTGAGCTCTAATTAAATGGAAAGGGCTTTTTATTTCACTTAATCACCATGGCTGGAGGCTGCAGCAACAGCTTTCATAAAGATTTTACATTTTGAAGGATTTCCAGTTACTTAACAATTTATTTTTGTTTCTGAAATGATCTGTTTAGTCTCTGCCAGATGTTCTTTTTTAATAACTTGAGTGATGGTTATTCTTCTGTCTCTAAGTAGGAAAGACTGCAGTAGGACAGTAATATTTCACAACTCCACCAATGCAATTTCTGAAAATGCCTTCTGCCAGTGTTTTCCCCTTTGAGGTGATGTGACTTTTGGCCTGCAATGGTAGTGGGTGGAGTGCAAGCCAACCCTTCTACATGATATGGTATTCCAACTTCACAGTCAGTTCAGTCACTTGCCATTTGATTAGGACCTTTGAAGGACTTCCCTTGTTACAGCTTCAGCAATGAGATACCTGCGTCACTCTCCATGCCCTGAGTTTTCTTGGGCCTGTCTGTGAATGCCGAATAGGAATTTTTGAGCTTGTGTAGCCCTGCTTCTATTACTGTGGTTGCACCACTCAGCATCTTCTGTGCTAACTTTATAGGATGGGTGTAATGCAGTTCATAGGAGCTCAGAAACTGGGTTTTGTTTTTACCCTTGGCATCTAAACTGACAAGTAAGTTGATAACATAAATGAATCCTATTATATTTTAGAAAAGGGAAAAAAAAAAAGAAACTAATGAAACAAACAAAGTCAAACCAAATTCAGCTGAGTGTGGAGAGACAGAATGAATTTCCAATAGGAGCTTATGACTTAGTTGCAGTTGTAACTGTACTTTTTTGAATGAATATTTGCAGGATCAGCTTCTTATGTGGAAACCATCTTTATAGTTGAATATACTGTAAGTGGTTTTGGCTGTGTAGTTTGTGAAAACGACTAGAGGAGGGGGAATTTTTTTTAATTCTTATTGCTTTAACAAACTGGATTTTGAACACCTGAGTTTAAAATTATCAGCAAGTCATGTTTGTGGTGGTGTTTTTTGGGGTTGGTGGTTTTGTTTTGTTTTGTTTTTTTAAATACAGCACTTTAAATCCTGTCCCAAATTTTAGAGAGTGGCTTCTGTTTTGCTTTTCTTTATTTAAACTGTCCCAGAAGCCTGATATTTAGACTTCTTACATGAAACCTCGAATTTGGACACCTAAAATCACCAGCATTCTAAGAGTTTTTTAATTTCAAGAATTATGACAAGGTATGTAGCATTTCTTTTTACTACTGTAGAGATTTCTTACATGTTTTCTGTTTCCCAACCGTTGTTACAGGTTGAGTATAAACTGGGATTTCAGGTAGATAATCCCATGGCTATGGCCATGCCCCAGGCCAACATTTCTCTACAAGGAGAAGTTCCTCGCACCCTTTCAGGTAAACTCCTCACTCCGCAAAAGTGCACAGCTAGTGCTGATACTAATGATGCTTTCTGGTGGTACTTTTTCTTTCAAAAATGTGTGTAGTGTTGTGTAAGAATGTAATTTTCCTCTATTAAACATATGTTTACATGGCTTCTGCAACAGTTCTGATATTGCTAAATGGATATTATAGATTGAGACTACAGGTCTGAGAGTAAGAATTTTTCCCCCTTGTTCAGTGGAGGATAGAGATTTTCCTGGAAAGGAAATGTGTCATTTTTTTTATGTATATGTACACACAAGGTTGCTGTTCTCTTTTGACAATAATAATTAACAATTGCATGGATATTAAAATTCACACCTTTTAATTTCTCTAGTCTATAGAGATGGCATTCAAGGTGTGTGGGAGTTGTTAATATATTGAAGTGTTTATGGTAAGTTTAAAACTGAGAAAATGATTTTGAATATATACTAGCTCCTCTGTAGATTTTATACTAGAAACAATAGCTTTGGTTTTAGGAAATGTGCAAATAATCATCACTGATGATATAGATATATATATAGAGAGAGATATATATACACACATACATACATATATATATATATATGTATGTATATGTATGTAGATGCTTTGGTTGTGTACCACTTCTTTGTGAAAGCAGACACTGGGGAATTAGGCTTGTTGTGTCTGCTCTGTTGGCATGAATAATACTAGCCTATAAACTAGAAAATAAAAAGTGACATATTAGTTTAAGCTTTGATTCCAGTCAGATTTGCAGAGACCACAATATTTAAGCTTACAGGTTGTGGAAAAAAGCTAACCTTCATAGCACTTGAAAAAGTAACATGGAAAACTAAATGTTCTGGTTTTCTGTAGTAATGGAGGTTTCTCTTGTGACAGCATTTGAACTGCAGAGCTAACAGATGGCTAATGGTCATTTATCCACAAATATAATTTTAGTAATCACTAAACCTTTAATACAATTTGCATAAATTAATTTAAAATCTATGTCCTTTGGTGCTTTAGTAGTTGTCTGTAATTACAAAGCATGAAGACTAAAATAGCATTTCTTAGTAGCAAGTTCTTTAAGATGTGTGTTATAAACATAATTTAAAAAGACCCTTATCATTTAAATGT
>NW_009935139.1:13806-25085 GCF_000696875.1 Nestor notabilis | reverse complement strand
TCTTGCAGCAGGATGTCTGAAAAGTGCTCAAACTGAATTGTAATGCTGATTTGTTGTCTGTTTGCAGTGTTCCGTGTTGAACTCTCCTGCACTGGCAGACTTGACTCTGAGGTCACAATACTAATGCAGCTCAACTTGACAATAAATTCATCAAAAAACATCACAGTTTTAAATTTCAAGCGAAGGAAAATGTGCTACAAAAGTAAGGCATCAAGTTTCAAATACTAAAAAGCTTTTAGTGTTTAAGGTATGCTAGGAAAAATGAGTGGGAAGGTATATGAACTGGGACACAATTGACAGTTCTTGAGAGTGAATACTGAGAGGATAGGAAGAAACCAGGTTAAATTTTGCCTTTCAGAGAGGAATGGAGACTTTGGTAAAAGGAGAATATGATGGATGAACAAATTCCCCCAGTGTTCTGCTGCACTGACAGACCTTTTTACATATAGAGCAAAAACCATTTTCTCCATTGTGCTTGGAAGGAAGAAACAAATTCTTCAAAACTGCAGCACTCTGAATATTCAGATTGTTCTAAGAATTACCAACAAAATCTACTTAATCTATAAATTGTGATAAAATTGGCTGTTTAGTGATTGTAAGCAGGTGTTAGTCTTTAAGACTTGGAGTACAAAATGATATTGGTAAATAATGCAGACTTCAGAAATCCTTGATCAACTCTTCTGGGTTTTGACTTGGGAATCTGGAAGCACAATTTATTCTTGGGTTGTTTCTGTCTCCTGTTGGTGCTTCCTAGAAGTAGCTTCATAGGCATTGGAAGGAAATTATTTTGGAAAGTTGCAAGAATGGACCCTCTTTAAAAATGGCTGTGGTGTCCTGTTCTCAGGCAACTTTGGAGGATAACCACTTCTCTATTTATGTGCTCATTGTGACTCTGCTCAGTTTGCTCGAAGCCTTTAAGGACAGTATTTGGCTTTTCAGAGGTGTGTTTGTCACTTCTGTTCAGTATGAATGTCTAAGGATGAACTTCTGGAAGGTGTGGGTGAAAGGGCTAGCATGGCTTTTTAGCACATAATAGTGTGATACTCATGCTGTACTGATGTTCCAGGAAGATCATTCTTAATTTGAAGTGTATCTCCAGGGAAAATGGAGTTCTGGCAGATAATTTGCTTTTTTTTTTTTTACCTACGTACTTTTTCAAAGATTCTAGGTGGGGGAAGTCAGCACTGCTTATGCATTCATAGCTTGTTGAGCTGCTGAATGTGCAGAGGAGGTTTCCATAGGTACCACATAGTTACCTGGGTATGTGAGATAGAACCAGTTCCTAAATTATGCAGAGAATTCTTGCAAAGATTATGCTTCTGTGGGTTCATAAGAATGGCAATGACAGTGATCGTCCTGGTGACTTTAGTTCCATATTTATGAGTATTAAAACAGGCATAACATTGTTCATTCTTCAGTTTTAAAACACTGTAGCATCAGCTGAGAAGGCACAGTGCCCATGGCTGCATCTCTTACTTCTTTGTAGGACGAGTAGCATTAGACTTGAGCCAGAATTTCTTCCAAAAAGATCAGGGTAGTATTGATTGAAAATTTGAGGTATTATTTTCTATCCAGTAGTAACTGATTCTGTGAGGTCTTTGTTGTTTAGTGTCTTAGCATACACTCACATACTCTGCACCTCCTCTTTCTACTGTTTGCTGCTTTGGACTTTGGTGGACAAGCCGGAAGGTTTTTGAGGTAGGTAGATTCAGCATGGCCTCAATGGACATGTGTATCAGTGGTGAAATACCTGATTCATGCGTCTTAAGTGTGATTTTTTTTTTTTTTATTGTACAGTGGTTAGGTATTTAATAAGGAAATCCAGAGATAATAGTAGTCCTGAAGTCAGCTCACCTATTTGGAAAAGCAGGTTTGTTTTTCCCTAAATGAGGCAGTTGACTTCCTGTGAAGGGCTACAGTAATAAATGTATACCAAACTTAATGGTTTGTCTCTCATCTGTTTAGAGCTTGAACCAGAAGTAAAATCGCCAGCATCTGATAAAAACAGCAGCAAGGCTATCTGTGAGTACTTCTGAGTGCACAACTTACTTTGTAAAAAAAAAAAAAAACAAAAGAAAAAAAAAAAAAAAAAAAAAACTAAAAATGGGTATAGTCTCTACTATTCCCAGTATTTTAGTGGGGTTTTTTTGAAATTAATTATTTTGACTGGGAATATGTACTACTGAGGAGGGAAAAATCCCACTGTTATTCCCAGTCTCTTAATAACTCTAGTTTTATCATGTCTTTGGGGTTCTGGTTTCCATATAGGGGTCTGATCTATTTTCTTGACTAGGACCGGTCTGGTTTGCTGGTTTAACTTGTTACTATTGAGTGAATAGAATGAGGTAGTTTCTTTTGCTCACTCCTCTTCTAGCTGGAAATACCAACTGATTCTGCTCAGCCTCTCTAGTACCCCAAATGTAGACATTTCTGCCAAAATGCCTTTGGAAAGCAGTGGAGCACATCGCTCAGTTTTCTCTTTACCACCAGCTGTCTCTTCCAGGGTAGTTGTTCTCTACAATGCATGATTTAAAACTGGGGATGGCTTAGGGCTACTGCCTCCAGCCTCTCTGCATATATTGCTTCTTAGCACAGCACACAGCCCTCTGCTGCCAAGGTGCAACTGCAGAATTTTGCCTTAAAACTCACCACCACTGAGATTCTTTCTCAAAAGAGAATCAACTGCCCTGTTAACACTGCTGCATTAAGATTCAGATCAGGGGGCCTTAGTCCACCCATCACACCCTAAAACTGGGACAAGAAGCTCAAGCTATGTGCTTTGGTCCATTTGTTCAGTGAGTATGCACCGCTATCATGCTGCACCTAGGTATTAATCTGACTTTATTTACTGTATTGGTGTGTGTCCTGGTGTGTGGGTGACTCCTGCTCTTGCAACCCTAACTAGCACGTCCATGCCACGTGCTCTGTTGGGGCTCATCTGAGCTGCAGACTTGGTTTGTCCATGCTTCTACTTTGTTTGCAGCCTGAGAGCCATGGAGGAGGTTGAGCAATTGTGCAAGGTAGAACCAGCAGGACCAACAAGACTACTTTAGGAGGTTCCTGAGTAGCTTTTATCCTTTAGTAGGAACCCTCCTTTTGACCCAATAAATAAATACAGGCATTGAGAGGCTTGCTTTGCCCTGCCCTGCTTTGTTGCAGCAGGAACTGTGATGCCTACTCTTTTGGGGACATATCACAGTCTGGCTTCTGCTGGACCTGGGAGGCAAGGCACTGGGAGGCTGTCTGGGGACCGCAGCACTGCCCTCCTGACATGTCAGCCTGCTGGGAACTAACAAAATGTTGTTTGTTGTGGTTTTTTTTTGTTTGTTTTTGAGAAAGGTTCAGTAACTTTCACCTTTCTCTTTCAGTTGATCCTGTAAATGCAGCTCCCACCACTTCTACCCGTGTATTTTATATCAGTGTAGGCGTGTGCTGTGCTGTTATATTCCTGGTGGCAATAATACTAGCTGTCTTGCATCTTCACAGCATGAAAAGGATAGAGTTGGATGACAGGTATGTATTCAAGTTTTTCACGTACTTTCCTGGGACATGTTTACTCAGATTTGTGGGAGTTCTGGTCTCAAAGTGAACACTCTGCAGTAGCTTGCATTTTCTGCTCTTGATGTCAAGCTGTAGCAGTTACTACCTGTGTAGAGTTGTGGTAAGTGCTGTACAGCAGAATGGCAGCAGTTGCAGGTTCTTTGCTGTTTATGGGGTGGAAGGTTTGTGGCTGCTGGGTTTTTGCCAGAATAGTTGCGTGGATGGCACACAATCAGGAAGTTTGGATGGAAGCAGATCTTCAGGGATTGTCAGGATTGAAGAAAAATTTGACAGATAACTGGGCACGCTGAAAATAGTTGATTTTTACGGACTTTTACAGGCGATTGAGTTTGTTTTCTCTGTTCTGATGGATTTACCAGTATTCACTTTGGACTTGGGATAAATTGTGGGGATTACAAGTGGTTGGTTATAAAGCTGAAAACATGGAGCTCTCCCATATGTATTTTCAATTCTGAAAAGACAAATTGGCACATGCATCTGAAAAGGACTTGTAACATGAACCCAAGGGCAAGGATGTGCAGCTTGCTTTAATTCAGAAAGGAAAAGTATCACGTTTGTAAAGTATGTGAATAGTGTCATCTATGAGGTTTTGAGAGACTTGTCTCAACCTAGTAATGTGATCAGATGTCCTTTCATCCACTCCATTGTACTTGATTTCTGTGGAGATACAAGCTAAAAATTCATCGAATGAATTTAGGTGAAGCTCTGTGGTTTGCAGGTATTAAAGAATTTGCTCTACATTGATGTATAGCTTTCTGATAATTTCTGTGAAGTTTGTGCAGATAGTGAGATTTAGTTCTTCAGAGAGCATTGTGATGACCTGGGTTTTTTTGAGCCCAAAGTTGTCTGACCTGATAAAACCTTGGATGAGCTTCTGGGTAAGAGCTGTGGTCAACTAGTGTTGTGGCAAAGGTGCAGCACAGGCAAAATGTGCCTGAAAATCAGGATCTGTGGAGTTTTGTTTTCAGAGCAGGCAGCATGCACAAGGAACTAGCAAAGAGACTGTGAAGGGATGGTTTAGCACTTGGTTGAGGAGCTGGTTCAGTGTTACAGCTTAGCCTTGGTGTTCTGCACTGGTATTCTGTATCATCGGTGACTGCTTGATGTAGCATCTAGCCAAGGAACTGGTGAAAGAAGAAACAACTTTGGATTTGGTTTTGAATCACAAGCTCGGAATGTTGTTGTGAAGGGGTTCTGACTCAAAGATGATAACATCATTAGGGGTAATGACCTCCCAGGAGCAAGAGAGGCTGAAAACCCCACTCCTGATCCTCTTAATTTAAAAAAACAGAGCTAAATAAAAATGAGGAAGATTGTTAAATAGAAACTAAAGCCAGGCAGCTGAATTTACAGGCTGCACATGGACTATGTAAGAACATTGTATTGAAAGTTCAGAATAAATGCTTGCATACCTATCAAAGGCACTTGACAAAATGCCACAAAAGTTGGCATAGCTTAACAGCAGGATAATGGAGGTTATTAAAAGCAAGAAGGCATCCTTCAAAAAGTTGATGTAGTGTGCAAGTAAGAAAACTGAGAAAGTGTGTGAATATGAGCAAGTGAAACCTAAAAACCAGAATGAAGCCAAGCAAAAAGGTAGCTTTTCAAACCTGCAACAGACATAAAAAGAGTAATTCCTTTTTCAAGGTTGCCTGCAAGAGGAAGCCAGCCAAAGAAATCTGTAGGGCTTGTAGATGGTCAAGTTACAAAAGGAGTTTCCAGCCGTAAATGCAAGTTCTGCATCAGTGTTCAGTGCAGTGACCATGCCAGGACACATCTTTCTGGGCATTTCACTGAGAGTGGATCATATTGAGGCAGCTTGTAGTCGTGGTAGTGCGAACAGTTAAAATAAGCAGTAATAAGTTGCCAGCACTAGAGAATATTCATTCAAAAACTTTAAAGGAAGTTGAAGTAGGGACCACCAACAGTGACTTCTAACCTTGTACTAAAAACTGTGCTGAAACCCTACACCTGGAAGACAGTGGGTGTGGGAATGACTTTAAAAAAGGTTTCCAGAGAGAGCTTGGGGCCAGCTATTAATCAGTAAGCCTGAAGTTTGTGTTAAGTATTAGTAGATTCTGTTCCAAAGAAAAAAATCCAGCAGGTGCATATGTGATTATGGTATAATGGGGCTTTCTTGGGGTTTTTTTTTTTTAAAGGAAGTCTTGCTTCAAAGCTAACAGTGGTCCTTTAAGGCATCACTAAGCGTGTCTAAAAATCCTACAAGGATGGCTGGCACTGCTTGGTCAGTGCTCAGTAGCAGCCCAAGAAGTAAATGGAATCGTGATTATTTGGTAAGGCAGAGGGTTTCACCCAAAACCAATCTCTTCTTTGTTCTCCTCATACAGTCAGCAGAATGGAGAAGGTTTTAAGTTTCAAAAAAATGGGGGGATGTTTCTGTTTGGAAGGGACATGAAAAAAGTTTCTTCCAGCCCTGCCAGCTGAGCTAGTTACAGGTACTGCCTTTGCCTGCCAGGACTTGCTCACCTATTCTTAGGCTATTATAGCTACAACAACTCTTTCTGTAGGATTTTTGTCTGTGACGGTAAGACAGAAAATAGCCCTCTGTATAGGGTCAAACAACTGTTTACAGCAGTGAACTATAGGGAATACATTTTTGATCTTTTCTCCAGCACAGGAACAGAAGAGCAGCTGGTGTGCTCAAAGTGTGCAAGAGGAGATCACTTTGGCTGCAAAACCTAGTTAAGCTTTGCAGGGTGTTATGGGTGCTTCCTGTTTGGCTCAAGCCACTGCTTCCAGACTTTTGTAGTCATTGATTCTCAGTGGGGTGTTGGTACAATGAAACTAGTGCATACAAGTCTTCTCTGGAATATAGCGTTGTTGTTTCTGGGGTGATGGGGGGTTCTTGTTATGAGTCTTTTGTCAACTTGGTTTTCCAAAAGTGGGGGAAAAGTACTGGAAAACAGCAAATTCTGCAAAACAAATAGGAGGAAGTTATTCACACTCAAAGGACAGAAGTGTAAAGACTTTTGGGGTGCCCAAAATACATTTTAGTTTGTGAGAGACTTTAAAAATGCCATTCTTTAAAAATCTATCCTGGAAAATCTTCTGGTTTTAACTTTGGTAAGTTAATTTTGAATTTTTTCCAGTGGCAAGCAGTCATGTTCATATCCATTTTTGTTTTAAAACAGCATTAGTGACAGTAGCAGCTCACAAGGTTTATCCCAGCCTTCCACACAGACAACACAGTACTTGCGAGCTGACACGCCGAACAATGCAACGCCAGTAACCAGTAAGTGTTAATCTAATTACAGACTCTCACAGCAGACCCTTTTGTGCGCAGCTGGAATATTTGGTGATAGGGCTCACACTGATTCAGTATCAAGTAGAAGAGAAGAATCTAAATAATTTCCTGTCTCTGCCAGTTTGCCTCTCGAGTTCACATGGTGTGTGGTTTTATCGAGCCATGCTGTAGTCATTGAGGCCTCCTTAAGTACTGGAGCCCAGGAGCCATCACATGAGCACGATCTTGTGTTTTGTTCAGCGGGGTATTCTCCCTGCATGTAGATCAGTGAGCCAGAAAGGCTTCACCTATATCTGTGAAGCATCTGTTTTCTTAACACTGGAAAGAAGCTGCCTTACACAGTCCTTAGCAGATGGTGGTATAGAGCTGGAAGACATAACAGCAAGTGGAAGTATCCAGCTTGCCCTAGCATCCGTTCCTGCATGGAGACGAAAGCAACTGATGTCATCAGCATGTATTACTGATGGTTGTGTTCTCGTCTTGTTTCTGCAACCAGAAATGGAAATGCATGGGAAAAATTCACTATAGGTGGTCTATTCATGATCTCTTTTAGTTTACAGCTTTGCTTGAAAGAACATGAAGTAGAGCAGTGAATTAAAAGGAAGTTTGGCAGTGGTTTATATGCTCCTTGATAGACTGACCTGGTAACTGATACCTAGCTATGTTCTGAGTTAATTCTGTAATTACTGAAGGTATTTATTACCTGTGGGATGTTTACTCTTCCAGTTACTTTCTGTCTTCTCTAGTTGGAGGGATATTCCATGTCGCATCACTCTAAGAAAGGGACTGTTCAGAGCCCAGGGAAAGTGGATGGTCTAGGGCCACATTTGGTGTGCTGTTCCTTGGCAGTTCAGTCTCATTGGACTGATTGTGTGCCTTTCCCTTGTGCTGGCACTTAATGCTGCTAGGTTGCAAGAGAATCTGGGAAGCTGAGCCAGCCAAAACCTGACTTCTTTTGTAGAGTGATGGGTTTTTGATTGACTTGGGTCTCTGAACTGGCTTGTAGCCTAGCTGTAGGAGCACCAAGATGGGTGTTTAGAGGGTATGGGTTTCCACAACTGAGCATGGAAAGAAGTAGCTTAAGATACTGCTGGAGAGCCCACTTGAAAAGATCTAAAGTGAGGTACGAGTTTGTATTACAAAGAGAGAAAAATGGGGGAGCCCAGACAAAGGAACAAACTATCTCTTGGTTAAACTGAAATTGCTGTTTTTCTCAAAGTGGGAACCATCAAGCTGAAATAGTACCTTGGCACTTCTGACCTTTTCAGGAACTGTAAATTAAATGGTTCCTGGTGTCATCTACTGCCAGCAGTGTTTTTTCTCTTCCGTAATGCTCACAGTAGAACCATTTAGGTTGGAAAAGATCTTTATGATCATTGAGTTTTGTATTAGTTGCCTGAAGAGATTTCACTGAGTGATCTCATGAGCAGAAATGTCAATGTAGGTCTGTTATTTAGAGCTAGGTAGATGTAATGATTGACTTGAGTGAGAACCCAAAGTTTCTTCCATGTCTCCTGATTGCACTTACTGGTGATACTGACCATCCCAATTCCTGAGGGAGCACTGCAGAAATGTAGTGATGACTGTGCAGCCTTGCTGTGTGTTCCTGTTTCCTCCCCACGTGTGGCAGCAGGTGTTTACCTAAGAGTGAATTGAAACTTTGGGAAAGCTTTGGATTTTCTCTAAATTGTACTGTATTTTTTGTCATCTGAGTTCACCTTTCCCTTGCACAGAGCTGCCTTTAAAATTTATTTAGTAGAAGCATTAATTTAAAAATAGACATCAATATATGTAAAAAAATAAATTCCTTTCCAGAGTTTGGAAGACACCTGGGCATGCAACTGGTTCTTTAGCTGGTTTTCCCTGTTCCCACCCAAAGGCCTTCCCCAGCCTTTTTGTTTTCAGTCTCTTATCTCTGATTAGTTGTGCTGTTGATAACCTATCAACCTCAGGTTTTTAGGTTGGCCCTCTAAGTGAATATGATCCCTGGAAACTTATAACTGAGCCTCTGGCAGAAGGTGGGAAGAGTAAGATCATAGTGATGATGAAACCCTCTTCACCTTGACGAGCATGGTAGCCACTGTACCTAAATGGCACCTGTTTGCTGTGTTTAGTCCTTGTTGTTTTGTATTGTCTCTTGTTTTGGGACACCTGTTGGCAGCACAGGAAACAGTAAGAACAAGCATAAGAAGAAAAAAGATTCACAGAATCAGACTGGTTTGGTTTGGAAGGGACCTTAAAGCTCATCCAGCTCCAACCCCCTGCCACAGGCAGGGACACCTTCCACTAGAGCAGGTTGCTCCAAGCCCCTGTGTCCAACCTGGCCTTGAACACTGCCAGGGATGGGGCAGCCACAGCTTCTCTGGGCACCCTGTGCCAGTGCCTCAGCACCCTCACAGGGAAGAGCTTCTGCCTAAGATCTCATCTCAATCTCCCCTCTGTCAATTTAAAGCCATTCCCCCTTGTCCTGTCACTACCTGCTCTTGTAGACTTCTTCTCCAGGTTTCTTGTAGCCTTTTAGGCACTGGAAGGTGCTCTAAGGTCTCCCCAGGATCTTTTCCAGGCCGAACAAGCCTGCATTGAACAAAGCCAGATTGGATGCATGAGAGCAACAGGAAGAACAGTCCTTCCACAGTTGTATCAACTTTTTTTTTTCAGTAACACTTAAATTAATTCTGAAGATTTCTCTACTAATTCATAAATGTGTACAGAAATATGCAGGCCTTTCTGACTGTATTAGTGTATCTAGATGTCTAGAAGTGCCAGAAGAGGGCACTGATAGTTTTCGTTACATCCTGCTGGTGAAAGATATCTTCCTCACTCCAAGTCTTCTCAGAGTCTCTGACTGTGGTCTTTGCGCTTCCCTGACAACAAGGAGACAGAGCTATGTCAATTGGCTTCAGTATATGAGGAGTTTACTTGCTGTTAATAATGACAGTTGATTGCATGACAGTAGATAAAATTCCTGGGTGGTATTTTTTTTCCCCACAGATTATTACATTCACATGCCTTGGGTTTTTTTTTTTGTTGTTTAATACTATTAAACATTATTATTCTTTTAAAGATTAATATATAATCTTTTTCAGTACATGCTGTTTCCATGTCTTTTTACCTGTAGGTGGTGCTGAGGTGAAGCAATGTGCTTGTGTTCTTATTGTAAGGGGTATTTATATTGGTTTGTTTGGCTCTGCTGGCTCCTCAGGTTATCCTACATTACGGATAGAGAAGAATGATCTTAAAAGTGTCACTCTAATGGAAGCAAAAGCTAAAGTGAAGGACATAGCCATCTCCAGGGAGAGGATCACTCTAAAAGATGTGCTCCAAGAAGGTATTTACAGGACGTTTGCTGGCTACAACATGTTGTGTACATATATCTATATTATAGCTAGATTTTTCAGAAATTAATCATTGCTGATCTTCATAACTGTGGTGAAGGACAAGAGTGATGAACTGTCTTTGCATTTTGGGGGGGTTGGGTGGGGAAAGTGGTTTCCAGAATTCATTAGAATGGGGAAGCGACAAATCATGCTCAGTAAATCATTCAGCTTGTCTGTCATAATAACCTGGTACTTTATTTAAAGGTCCTTTTATTTAAAGGAAAGGGTTAGATGGCTAAGGAATGAGGAAATCAGTTGGGGATGTAAGTGGCAAAGTAACTCACTTTTGTAAGTTACTACAGGAGAGATTCTCCAACAACAACAAAAAATGGAAAACAAAAAAACCCTGAAGCCCACAAAAACCTTAATTTGCAAAACTCACTGTCTCAATTTGATAGCTTCCAATTTGGAATCTGATCAGCAGATGCAACATTTACAGCTCTGATATGAAAAATTCAAGATTACCTGATTTTGTATAATGTTTACTTTGGAAGTGTTCATGCACAACATTAATTGGTTCTTGTTGATACTGAATTTGGGAAATAGGCTTAAATATTTAGGGGTTTTGTCATTAATCTTTACTGCTGAACCTACAAGTCTGTGTTCCCTGAGCCTCATGAGAAATCAAACTTCTGAAGCTGGAGATCTGAGATACTCATCCTTTGGAGGCAGAACTGCTAAATGTGTTGCATTGCTGCCTGGAAAACAATGGGAGGATGCTGCGATCCCCGTTTAATGTACGCCTCTAAATCTCTGTGGAGGTAGCTTTGCCCTCCACTCCAGTGGTTGTTCTGCAAAAAGCTTCCTTTGCATGCAGGATGTGCTTTTTTTCCTTTGTACTGTCTGCTGCTTGTAGCTGTGATGTTCAAGAGTCATCTGATGACCAGAAGTGACTCAGTGCTGCAGCTACGCTTTAGATGTTCAGCACCAAGTGACAGAGCTGCTTTAGTCCACCAGATGTGGCTTAAATGGCTGCTGAATTCGATGTAGACCCAGTTAATACTGGGATCTTGTTTCTTGGCCTTCGGCTCTTATGCAAGCCTGTCAAAACCTTCAAAAGTTGGAGAACTAAAAGA
>NW_009935139.1:0-13775 GCF_000696875.1 Nestor notabilis | reverse complement strand
CTGAACAATTACCAGTTTTAGCTCAGGACTGTAACAGAGTTGAGCCTCTGTCATCTAAGAACAAAACAGCTTCAGAGGCAAAGAAGTGAGTAATAAATATGTTTGCATAAAATTTTCAAGAATTCCTAAATGCTGCCAGTGGAATTTAAACATATTTTGCAGATCTCGGTCAGAGGTTAAATATAAATGTCAAGGTAGCTTCCATAATATAACCTGCCTTACCATGCTTGTAATTTAGGATATTACGATTCTGCTGTGGTGTAACCAGTTTGAAAACGCAAAGCACCAAGTCTGAGAGGGCACTAAGGAAGATGGGTCTGTAGGAGCCTTTTGTATTGCTGGGCTTGTACAGCATCTGGTTCTGAACCTGCTTCAAGCTCATATTGTACTAGATGCAAGACAAAAATGTAGATGTCTTTAAAAAAACCAAAAGCTTCTAATGGAATAGCTGTGCTTTACCGAATGGATGTTCACAGTACATGCACCTTTAACTGTTTTCTGGTGAAGCAGAGAAATGGCTTTCATGTCCAGGCTGGAATACAAACAGCATAACCTGGAAAAAGCCCAGAGGAGAGCAAGGTAGCAGTAGCATGTTCACAGTGCTGTCTCTAAGTGTTACAGCACACCAGTGACATCCAATTCCTGCTAAGATAAGAGTCCTTCAGATTACTGTTTGTTTGCTTAAAAAAAGCAAACCACCAGAACAACAAAATCCTGAGCTGCAACCATACAGGCACGCAGTGTTACAGCCTTACTGTGTTTACATATTGGATTGCATGAAAATTACTTTCTAGTCATGTTTGCTCTTACGTACTTTCTTATTCTCTTTAATTTCAGCATTTATAAATAGATAGCTTCATACCAGAACACATTTTAATACAAGATGCACTCTTCCCTTTGACTTTTACTTATATCTGTATGTTGGAAACACATATTAAAGGCACTTCCTTGATGTTTTCAAGAACTAAGATAGGAGGGGTTTAGTTTACTGTTCAATAATTTGTCCTGCATGTTTATGGTTGCCTTGTAGTCACCTTAGTTAAACTGCTTCTTATTCAGATTACAGTTTGAAGGCCGCTGTCTTGCAGGGTTTACTTGCACTCCCAGGGTAGGTGATAGAAATGTTGCATTGTCCCTGTAACTATTTAGAAACCAGATGAGACCAGATTTCCTACTGAAAGATGTGTAACCAGGCTGAAGCAATCATATCAAAGGTCTTTCAACCTAATCAGACAGGAGAAATCAGTGGGAAAGGAATGTAACATGGATAGACTGCATGAAGATGATGCACACATTGGCACCATGGTGATAGAGCGACAGAAAAGTGCTGCCAACCTGAGTTGTATAAAAGATTAATTCTGTGTGTTACCACACTGCAGTTGTTGTTTTTCCAGCTATTTAACATATCTCCTCTTCCTGCAATAGCATCATTAAAATTTTGTGAACGCAAAAATGTTGGAGAGACTGAAAAAAGAACCCAGCACCTTCCAGCTGTGGTGAAACATTTGAATAATGTGATACTGTTTGTTTCAATGTGTTCCATGGGTACAGGTGGGCTGAAACTAGTATTTCCCTATGAAGATTAAAAAAAATAAAAATAAAATCATCTTTTTGAGAAATGTTCTGATTGGAGAATTCCAGACTGGCTGGATGAGAAAAGGATGGAGCTGGAGTTCAGTGCAGTTGACAAAGACTGAACTACCAAAAATAAACCCATCGTTGGTATTGATACTTAATTTAACTGGATTCTGCTGCTGTAATTAGTCCACTCTCACAGCTGTCCTTCTAAGTTTTGGTTGCCTTAAACTTCCAGCATTTACTGCATATAGTTCTGAATCCAGCTTTTGCTGCAGAAGTGGTTGGGTTGTATATAGCTGACTTAATAGAGCATTTGGGACTTATGCTTCAACTCTCATTGTTCCTCGCTTTTTGCTGTGGCTGATACATTTTAAGGTAGAGTTTTTCATACTAAGATGTGAAATTCTGTTAATGTTATCAGTGTATTTTAACCACATCATACTTACTACATGTTCTCTTCACAGGTACATTTGGGCGCATTTTTCATGGGATTCTAATAGAGGAAAAAGACCCCAGTAAAGAGAAACAAGTTTTTGTCAAAACTGTTAAAGGTATGTTCGCATTGACGAGTGTTTTTGTGTCCACTTGTTTGGATTGTGGTGCGTGCTGAGTGCATCAAAATCTGTCTTTAAAACCAACCCCCTCCTCCCCAAAATATGCAAATTACTACTGCTTAAAAAGCAAAAGCAATTTGGATGCTGCCTTCAGCAGAGAGAATAGAAATCTTATATGGAAGAAGAATGTGTGTTTTTCTTTTCCCCTAGCATGTCACTGTTTTTTCCATCCACAGTCTTTCTCCCTGCAAATTGCTGAAAAAGGCACCTGCAGTGCATTTTAAAAACCTTTTATGAACATATGTGGTTGTACAGAAGATAGGGCATAGTTTCTGCCATCCTTAGATTTTGCTACTGAAGCATAAAAATGATCATTTAGAACTTAATTTATAAAAATATACTATCTCTGTTCAAGAAATATGTTGGCATCATTTAAGTCATGATGGACAGACTTAAGAAACAACAAGGTAAGTATAGGTGAAAACTGTATCACAGATATCCTACATATATACTACATAGATTCCACATACATCCTTTTATCTACACTCCTGGTAAGAGTTATCTAGTAGCTCACAACAGTTGTGCTGAATTCCTCATACAGTATTTGCTTCACAAGTTACTTCTGTCATTTCAGTTGGGTATATTATTGCCTTTGGTTTTTCATTTTACAAGTTCTTTAATGCTTTAAAACAACCTCCAAAGCCCCCAAACAAACAATTAGGCTTCTATAAGATTTTTAACTTGTTTTAATTTTTTTTTTTTTTGCCTGGCTAGTAATTTTTAAAGATACTAGTTGTGAAGAGGAAGGTGGAAATTAGTGAAGCTGCTGAATTTTGTTGTTGTTGAATCTTTCTTTTACTCATTTATTCTGTGCCATTTAAGAAAAATACACTGCTTAAAGAAAGCAACCTTCTATAGCTGATATGTTCCTCACACAATCAGATGCTTGTGATAATAAAAAAAGCTTATGTGGAAAACCACTTAGAAAAAGATTCATGCTCACTTCAAGGGGAGAAGTTTCTTAAAGTCAACCTGATTTGGAATAAAAGTAGCTAAAAAAGAGGTTCTTAGTTCTTGAAACAGTATGAAGTGGCAGTTTTTGTGATGGATGCTGTTGCAGTGACAGGACAAGGGGGAATGGCTTTAAACTGACAGAGGATAGGGTTAGATTAGATACTAGGAAGAAGCTTTTCCCTGTGAGGGTAGTGAGGCCCTGGTACAGGTTGCCCAGAGAAACTGTGGCTGCCCTATCCCTGGCAGTGTTCAAGGCCAGGTTGGACACAAGGGCTTCGCGCACCCTGCTCTAGTGGAAGGTGTCCCTGTCCTAGATGAGGTTTCAGGCCCTTTCCAACCCAGACCTTTCTGTGTTTCTTTGAATAAAAGTAATGTGAAATTAGCTTCCTTTCCTGCCTAACAAATCCTTACTTCTGAATTGGTCTGGTATGGCTGAACTGTAAGGTGGAATGAGTACCAACAGGGAAGTATTGCTTTGTGGACAGCAGGAGGGTAACCTGTGAGTAAATCTGTCTCAGCATTGAGTCAGACAGCAGAACTTGGTCTGTGCTCTGGAGCAACTGTTTGTATTTCTCCTAATGTGATTCATGGAGGGCTGAACAGTGAGGATTTGCCACTGTCACATTTCCTTTTCTTGTCTCTTGCATGTTCTCATGGCCATTCCTATATTCAGAGTGTCAGTGAAAAGTAGATATGCTGCCCCTTTGGAAGATGTTGGTAAGCTACCATTTAGCATGTTGGTGGTAGTTAGAACTGTGTCTGCTGAAGTAGTCATAGCTTTAACAAAAGTAATACTCTTATATAAAGGCAAATATTTTCCTATAGTGACTTCTAGCAAGAAGCAAAGGAGTGTCCCGTATTTAAAGAAATGAAAAGTATGGTTCTTTCCAGTGGTTTTGGGAACTTTTCCTAAATTTTGCCCTCTTCTGTTGCCCCTCCCTGCCAAACATTTCTGACTATCATTTTCCTGTGATATAGTTTCCGAAAGAGTTAGCCCCTAAGTCTTAGACAGGGTATGGTGCTCCTCTGTGTTTGATGAGGCAGTCTGACGTGGGGCATCATTCACCTTAATCTGTGATCCCCTTCACTGTGTTATTTGGTGCTTCTCTGTCCTTACTCAGAGTCAACAAATGCATCAGCACTTGTGAGCCCCAAACCTGTTGTGAACTAGGGCAGTTTGACATCTGTACAGCACCACTCAAGCATGATTACTTTTTATAGCACTGGAGTAAATGACAAGACAAGATTTGTGAGAGCATCTTAATTAAGCTGCCTCCCATCACTACTTACCTTATTGCTTTACCAAAATGGGGCTTCCAATCCTCTCTTAATGCCATATTTCTCCCTTACAGTGACTTGTATCTTTGACACAGTGCACATCCTGATTTCAATAGCCCTTCCTTTTGCAGTGAAAGATTTTCTGGCTGCAGTGAACTGGAGCATGGCCTTCAGGGAGTAGTGGTATTCACATAATTGTTGTCTGTAGGCAATTTCTCAGTTCTAAAAAGCATCTATATGGACAAAGTTTATAATAGATTTTGCTGATACTTGTCTGTGAAACAATACTGTTTTGGGCAGCAGAACGTTGCTAGGAAAATAACTATAAACATCCCTACTTCTTCTTACAGCGGTTCATTTGCCATGCTAATATTAAGCAGCTTTGTCTTCATACCCTGGCTGTGATAGTTGTGTGTACAGCTGGGTCATGTAATAAGTTGGGAATTTGATCTGCTTATGGAAAAAAAAAATATAATGGAAAATGCTCCTTAACCAGACTTTTTCCTTGATCTCATTCATTCTGTGACCACACACGCACTGCTGTTTTGGCACAAACACAGGAGTAGGGCAGGACTACAAAAGTGAGAAGATGGGTATGAGAACTATTAAACTGACTTAAGTATCTCTGTTGCTGAAGGCAAGAAAGGAGCCTGAGGGTCATGGAAAAGAAACAAGGAAAAAAGGCTTTGTGTAGCTAAGTGCTCCAGAACTGTCTTGTTTTACCCAGTGGTGCACTGTGGATTAAGTCCAGTGCTACCCTGAATGACCCAAATTGATGGGAAAGGGGTTGGATCTTCTGAAAAATGTGAACTGAAATTCTTTCAGCAGGTGCTGAACAGCCTTAACTCTGGCAGCTTTTCTGTATGCCAGAGGAGTTTCAGCCCTTGGATCACTTTCATGGCCCTCCTCTGGATGTGCTCCAATGGCTCCATGTTTTTCTTATGCTGAGGGCCCCAGAGCTCGGTGCAGTACCCCAGGTGGGGTCTCACAAGGGCAGAGTAGAGGTGGAGAATCACCTCCCTCAAGCTTGGAACTTTGTTTCTACAGTTGTCTACTGTGTCACTGGATATAAGTGACACCTTCACCCCTGCAGAATAACTCCAGTGTACTGGCATACAAGTGGCTTTGTGTTAGGTGTTACCATTTGAAGCTGTATTGATCCCAGCAAGTTTTCATTGTGCAGAGTGGTAAAGCTAATGGAGTAAGTCTGTGTTAACCACTGCACATGCCCAAGAAAGCCCAACAAGTAGTATGAATGGACGGGAAGGCTTCCTTGTGCCATAGGCAGCCCATGTATATTGGCTTTTAGGAGAAGACCTCTGCTGTAGTAGGAAAGGTGTCAAAGAAGGGTATTGTGCCATTCAAGTAATAGGTTCTGAATAATGCTCATTAGGAAAACCTGTGAAGAAAGGTCATGCCATAGATAGAGCAGCAGGTTCCTGTCATAATGCATCTCTTTTTCTGTTCCTCCTTCAGTTGTTAGTGTGTTACAGGATCCATAACCTTTCAAGATGGGTTATTTCCAATATTGTGGACAAAGGAGAGTGCACTGTCAGTTTTCTCATTTCATATCCCAGAAAAAGAAGATTGTTGTGGCTGACATGCTCATCAGACAATAGTTAGATCTGTATTTCCCACTCTAAGAGAAGTCTATTTGCAGCCTTCTCACATTGCTTCTTTCCTAACTTATCTCTCCCCAGGGTTGATCCTTTTCCCCAAAAGGATCACAAAATGAGGATAGTTGACTAGTTATGGCAGTAGCTGCAGCAGCCTTTCCTGCTTTCCTTCCCTTAAGTTTTCTAGCACTGTGGTAAGGTGTTGAGCATTACTGTAAACCAGAAGAGTGCAAACTGAAATCAAGAGGCCTTGATTTTTCTGAATTAGTACGTATTCTCCCTTTGGAAGTGGTCTGCTGTTAGAGGAATCAGTAATACGTAAAAACTGAGAAACCCTGGATCTGCCTCCCTTTGTCCTGAGAAACTTTAAGTCAAAGAGGCCATTTGGAGAGTGAGAAAACTTCTTCTGAAATCTGTCACATCTTTTATTATAAAAATACAGTGTGAAGGCAGAATTCATCACTGAGTGCCAGAAGTTCACTCCAGATCCCATAGAAGAGGTTTTCTTTCACCTAACTATAGCACACTCCAGAGAAAAGTTGTAACATGCCCTGGGTAGTGACAAAGCTTCTACCTGCACATTCATGAAATTAATTTATAATGTTTTTTTTTTTTTTTTTAATGCTGTATCATCTAACACTTCAGAGTGTGTCTGGATGCCTGAGTCTTCCGTTATGTGCAGTGCTCTGTGCCATAGAGGAAAGCTCAAAAGAAAAAAGTGGGTATCAGTTGGCAAAATTAGAGGTATTTTTCTGAAAGCTCTAATAATTTTGGGAATACAAAGATCACAAGCCGTAGGCAAAAGGTGTCACTTGTTCATACTTTCTGTGGAGCCTTCATTTTGGCTATCCCGTTCTTTCCTATTTGCAGGTCACAGTTTCACTGTGTATTAATTTGCTAGTTGTCATGGTAGAAGTTTTAGCTGCTTTCACATTTAGACTTTTCTATGGATAATTTGCCTTTGTTCTTTCTTTAAATGGACATTCGTGAAGATGGAGGGTGTATGTTTCATTACCAATACAAAAAGAGAATCTGTTAGCCTGTACTATATTTGGGATATTGAAATTTGTGGATCAACACAACCTGAATAAGGTCTTTGTTAGAAAGATGAAAGACTTTGTTGGCATTTGCTATCTTCATTGTGTTTCTTACTCTACAGTAGAATTGTTTTATGAGGTTGTAATGCTTCGCTTTCAAATAGGAGGTTTCCGATCACTCTTAATTTTGGGAAGTGTCTTAGTTGGCATGTTTCTCTAAAGCTGGCATTGCATCTCTTGCCAGTGATTAACAGATCTCTCCTGCCTTTATATGGCATGAAACAGACTTTCTTGTGAATCTTTTAGATCATCTTATGTCAGAAGAGGAAGAAAACACACAGTTTTCACCTTGGATTTAAAGAACACATTGTTCAATGGTGTTTTTCCTGTGAATGAGAAAATTCTTTGCCAAACAAATGGAATTGTATTATTCCAGGAACATATGAAGTGAGTTTGAGTGCTGCACAACCCTGACTCATTTAATACATTCTAGCCAAGGTACACTTCTGTTAAAAACAACTACTCGTGCTGCTCAAGATAACCCAACTGCTTCCATTTCATTTTCTAACCACTTAAAGCTTTTCTTGTGTACAAGAAAAGAGTGTTTGAAAACAAACTACCCATGAAAAGCCCTGGAAACAAAGTCATAGTATGAGTGTGCCTAACTCTTAAGACTTCATTGTTTTACCAGCTTAACAAAGATTTGTTCATGCCGTCATAGGTCACTAAAGGACTCTTTCAGCATTCTTGGCTACCTCCAACATTATACTTTTAAAAACCTCTTACTTATTGTTAGTCTAGTTCAGAGGAGATGCTTAAAGTGCACCCACAGAGACAATATAGATCGTGATGCTGTAATGGAAGCCTTGGAGAAGGACCTTACCTTACCATGAATTCATCTGGTACAGCTAAGGACTGCAGCTGCCTTCGGAGTATTTGTAGTACTCAAGAGTTTTCTAGTATGACACAAAACCTGCACATTGCAGTGCAAGTTGGTGTTGAGTTGTAGATATGAGGAAACCTATTAGATATTAAATGTTGTATGTTAAAACAAGCAGGAATTAACTGTTAATAGTGTGCAGACCTGTTACTGCTCAGTGATGTCCATTTTGGCCTGCTTACAACCTAGCTGAAGGCAAGCTGGTGACCCGTTATGGCTTCTCCAGTACAGTTAGGAGGTGTAGGAATAGAGATCCTGAGAACTTCCATCTATGCAAAGCAGGGGAAAGCAATACTTAATTGTCATAGGTTAGTATAATAAGCTTTGTGTTGACCAAGTTGAAGGGTTGTTTGTTCCTATTAGACATGACAGCATACCACAACCTCAAGCATACACAGTTCTACCCAAGTTACCCTTTTTGAATTGCATTGAATTTACTGTTCTGGGCAGTTCATTCTTAAAATCACTGCCTTGTGAAAATATATGATTTTAAGATCATGCCTTAAATATGCAGTATTTAAGTTAATTGTTAGAAGTATTTAACTTCCCAAAATCAGAGTATGGGATCCTGTTTCTGTAGAAGAAAGTTTACGACAAAAAAAAAAAAAAATAAGAAAAGAGCTGCTTCTAGCCTGAACTAAATTCTTAAGAGTCTTTGTAAAGGAACATACTTGAATTTAAAGAATTAGGGAAAAGCAGCAAATTCCTGAATATAATCTTAAAAATGCACTGTATTTGTCATGTAGTCTCAGTTCACTACAGAAATACCCAGAGGCTTAAAATAGTGTAAAATACACAAAAAATATACTGAGTGGCAGCTCTGGGGTTGATGTCCAATGTTCTGTACTTCTTAATTTAAAGATTTGCTATTCCATATGTTTCTGCAGGGTGGAAAAAACATCATAATCTCTAGTACACTTTAGTCTACATCCAGTTAAGATCATTACTTGTATTTCAATATTGTTAGCTGGTGCCCTTTAGCAGTTGATAGACTTGGAAACATTCGATCAGTTATGTCTCTCTTCCCCAGTTTCACTTCACACTGACTTACACTTTCAGCTTCATTTTAAGTTAAAGGGTTGCTGAGAAAAGAGCCTTTTACTTGCTGCTATTTCTGCAGCTGCTTGGGTTCTGGTATTATTGTTATGAAGGGAAATAGTAAATCATTCTTCTCTCTGCAATTCCATGTGGTTTAAAATGGTGTGTGTACTTGTAATGTAGGAAAACCAGAACAGCATTCCCTGTTTTAGTAGTGTCATGTTGAATCACTTCCAGAACTTATTAAAATTAGGCTTGGAAAACTGTGAACTGCATTGCTTTGGAAAATAAACTTGTATGGTTGTGGTGTGGAAGCAAGCATTTCAAGATAAATAGCCTTGATAGGAAGATGGGAGGAGAAATCCTGCTCTGTTGAAATTTGAACAAGAGTAAGTATCGTGTCCCATGATGTAACCTCCTTATGTTGTATTTTGTGTCTGTGTGTCTTCAAATACAAGAGATCTGGGTTCTGTAGGATGCATGATTGTCCCGTAGAGCAGGTGGATGTTGATGTGTGAGTGTATAGCTGTTACTTGAATGCCTCTGTAGCTATTTGGACTTGCATATGCAGTAGAGCTGCCAAACAGCAACAAGGTGGTTTTCCTTCTGTCCTGTGGCAGGCAGAAAGCCATCAGATGTACTACTGGCTTCCGTGGTAACTTATCACTGTTTGACTGTTAGGACTTCTTGAAGTTTTAAAGCATAAATATTTGTGTGTTTGCTTTTTCTTCTACCTGTGAAAAGCCAGGTTGGATCATGATTACTTGCATTCCTTAAGCAGTTCATATTTCTGTTGAAGGAACCTTCTAAAAACGACTGCTAGCAGCGTTAAAAATGTCAGGTACAACAGAAGCAAACTCAGGATAGTGTGAGTGTTGAATTCTATCCAAAAGCCAGACTTATGTAGAAGGATTAAAGCAGTACTCGGGCATGCGTTCCCTTTGAACTGGAATTGAATTCTGCCTTGGGAGAAATTTTACATAATTAATTGCTCTGCAGAAGGAGCAGTGATTAAAAAGGATGTGTTGATACTAGGAACCTTTCTTAACTGAAACTGAACATTTAGGGCAGTTCCAGTACTACATTCTCAGCTATGGACACAGTCTGTGACCATTGTGCCTGCCTGTATGTTTTTCACCCTTCAATAAGCTGAGCTTGTGGACTTTGTCACTGCATATTTGGAAAAGCCCACAAGTCTGAAAGATAATAAGGGTAATAGAAGCTTTGTGGAAACAGGTGGCTGTATAGAACATGGGTTGTATAAGTGTTCTAATGTTGGGGAGTATTAGCTTTCTGTATGAGACAGAAGGAAGCTTGCACATGAACAAGACTTTAAAAATGGTCCAAAGGTGAGAAAAGCTTCAGGTAAAACATCTCTTTAAATACTGTGGTCAGGAAATACATTTATCAGAAGTCTTGGGCTTCCTAACTATAGTGTTTGCAGAGCCGCTTCTGATGCAAGTGCTGAAAAAAATTGCTCTGTGTTACTGCCCACATAACCCTTGGTTATATTGCTTTTAAGATTCTGCTTTGTCTTCTCCCTGAAGAAGGAGGTTTCAGTGACCATGCTACAGTCTGAAGTCTTTAAGCTGTAATGCTGTGCTTTGCTATTTTGAGATTCTAGGAGGTCTGACATAAAATGTTATTCTTGAAAGCCATCCAGTTCATCAGGTAACCCACTGCATAGCCAGGTAATTGCTGCTTTTCATCTCTGGTAAGCAACTTGAGGTGCGGAGTGAGTCTTTCTGATACACTACCACCCAGTGAATGCAGAGCTTGATGCTCTGCAGTTGTTATGAGTACCCAGTCTTGGAGCAAGCGGATTGGTGTGATGTCAGTGTCAGTGCAAAACTTCAGAGAAGTTTCTTCCACATGTTTGTTATAGTGATTCATGTGACTGACTGATGATGAACAAAGACTTTAAAATGCAGTGTTGCAGATGGACTTGGAGAAGTTGGTAAAAATTGACTGGGTGCTCTTTCTCCCCATGAACCAGGAAGGGCCTCGGCACATAGAACACTTGCCAGAATTGTGTGGAGAGATTAGCCTCTTAGAGTAGTGCCAAGAGCCCTATTGTGCCTGGCTCTATACAAATAACAGAATATCATGAGATAAACTTGCAGCCATATTAAAGCTTCTTAAAATGCTTTTTATTGCTCTGTGCCTTCGGGTATGCTTTCTCAGCCCGGCTCTTGGCACAGGAAGGGTAAAACCAGTGCTTTAAAAGCATCTTCCTAGTTCCAGAATGCGTTTACATCTATCTCAAGTAGTCTTGTTTTTAAGCACCTTCTGAAAGCTGGACCTTTTTGGTCTGAAGTGAACATCTAGGATTCCTACTGGGTGTTAAACCTTTCTTAAGTCACGTGACCTGAAGTCTTTGCTGTTGAGTTGCTCAGATGTTGGTGTGTGATATCCTTGTGAAAGTAAAATAGATGATGCTCTTTCAGAGCTAAGCATCACTGACCTGGCTACGCCTTATGATCAGCAAGCTTCAATTGCATGAATTGTTGAGCACTGACATATTCTTAATCACAAATAGTGTTTATATCTCAGAGGGAAGTTTAGCTATTTTTTAAGGCTTTGAAGAAGTTGTGTAACAAGCCCTTGTTGCCTTGCCCTGGAGCGTCTGGCTTAAACTCAGGGCTGTTTCCTGATGCACAGATTTAATGTATGGGAGACTGTGGCCTCCTCAGTCATGGTTTTAAGTTGCTATTCTAATTTAAGAGGTTGCTGGCCTTGCGGGAGACTTTTCCCCTACTCTTTAGCTGTGTGTGTGGCTGTGTTCATATCAAATGACTTCATGGGCACAGAAAAAAGGAGCCGCAAAAGCCTGTGGGCAATCTCACGTGTTTGACAGGATCAGTCCCCAGGTTTCGTTTTGTGTGGCTACACAAACAACTCTGTGAATAAAATGCCCAAATGTGTGTGCTTACATGTAATGCTTATAGTTTTGATATACTTTTTTGGTACAGGATTGCACTTTGGCCCAGGCAGGAAAATTAAATCTCCTAGGATTCACCTTAGTATGTCCTTGTAAAACTGCCTCACCAAGCCAGAATTGTTCCTGGCCTTGCTCTGGGCCTGTGTGTTTCTTGTATGAAAAGCCAGAAGTGCTGTGGATTTTCTGGATCACTTTTAAGGGTTTTCAGTGCAAGATGGTCAGATTCACCAGGTCTTCTACAACAAAATGTGTCATTACCAAAATCACCTTCTTCCTAATCTGTGAAGACCTGTCTGTTGGATGCTTGAAGTGCTTAAAACGTATTAAATGTGACAGAGTTTAAATGTACTTTTTCTTGTGTAACTAAAGAAAATGGCCTTAAAAAGTTTAATTGCAAAGAGGACTGTTGCAGTAGCATTATTTGGGTTTTTTACCCTCTTTTGACTAGAATCAAAGTAGTGATTTATAGTCTGTTTTGAATTGTATCTAGTACAAAACCACAATAATCAAATTGTGTGGTTGTTCTAAATTGGCCCTGGTCTAAGCTGGAGGAGTATTAAACTTGGACTGCTATTGTTTGTTCTGAGTGTGTTGCATTTGTTGGTGTTCTGTGAGTTTTTTCTATACAGAAAACAAGGAAATAATATTGATAAGAAAGCACAATACGGATGCTGGGACTGTTTCAGTAGATAAGATTTAGATTTCCGTATATACTTGAATGGGAGTCAATTGTCCTTTTGGGTGCTCAACAATTTACAGCATAGTGTCTCCAAGCTGAAAGAAGATGAAATGTAACATCTGCTGAAAAACACCCTGTATGATGGAAAGGGAAAGGCATCAGTGAGTGTTGTCTCTTAGTGTTAGCATGAAGAGATGAATAGGTGCATTGTCTGAACCAGATGAACTCGTTCTGTAGATTTTAAAGCCAGTCTTCAATAGTCTACAATTTAGAGCTTTGAATTATTGCATGGTGGCTTTTTTAATTAAAAGCAAACCAGTTAAGCAAGCACAGAGTCAAGAAGTGTATAAGCAAGTTAATCGGCTTAAATTCACACCCAGTAATCTCTTTCCTCCCTTCGTCATATGCGGGGTTGAAGAGATTTGTGGTCTTTGAGTTGTAGTAATTAATGCACTTCAACCTGAAGCTGTGTACTACTAGCCTTCTGGCAGTTCCTTTAACTTCTCATAGTATGCTTTTACACCTCTATTCTTTTTAATGCTTTTTGCCCTATATCATCATTAGATGATTCAGCCATTCATAGAATCACAGTATGGTTTGGGTTGGAAGGAACCTTAAAGCTCATCCAGTTCCAAACCCCTGCCACAGGCAGGGGCCCCCTCCCCCCTCACAGCGTCGGAACCTGGCCTTGAACACTGCCAGGGATGGGGCAGCCACAGCTTCTCTGGGCACCCTGTGCCTCAGCACCTCAGCACCCTCACAGGGAAGAATTTCTTCCTAATACCTGACCTAAATCTCATGCTCGTATAACTTAATTTTAATATAGTATTTTGGGTTTTCTTATTTGTTTACACGTCAAATTCATCACATAGAAAACACTTGAGTACTGTTGCTGCACGGTAGGTAGGACCTTACCTTTCTCATGCCTCTGTGTGCTGGAGTGCAAACGAGAGGCTTCAACTGACCTTTACTTAAATGTCTCCAGCACTGCAAGAACCTGTTCATACCATCCCCCATATGTACTTTTTATCAAATACAAAGAAATAACACTGTTTTGATGTATCACATAAAATCATAGAGTAGTTAGGGTTGGAAAGGAC
>NW_009935138.1:263625-274419 GCF_000696875.1 Nestor notabilis | reverse complement strand
TTTTTTTTTTTAAAATCTATTCATGTGTTCTTAATTTCTTTTATTTAATTATTATTCTTTTATTATTATTATTTTAATAGCTTCACTGGTTCTTTAGCCTGAAGAGGTAAATATGTTGAAGCTGGAAGTAAATAGCATTTGCTTTACTGCACAGTACCATGTATTACAGTGTGTACATGGAATTGGAAGACAATAATTTGCATATTAAAGGAAGGCACCATTAATTATACAACTGTTGCACTGTCAGGAGTGGATAACTCTAGGTTTCAGTGGCCTTACATCATTATAAGGGCAATGTTTTCCAATGTATTAACTTTTTTTGCTGACCTTGAGTGCGTTAGACACAAGCAAGCATCTGAAGTTGACAGAATTAACCACATGGATCTTACAGCTTTTCTTATGTTTCCTTTTGTTCATATACATATGCTTATGATTCTCTTTCTTGGAGTTTGTTACTGTTGGTTCAGCTTTCATCTCTTCCTTGCTCTCATTGTCGACTAATAAATGATAGCATTATGGATTCTGTTCTCTTACACGTTTCAGTGGTGAAAAAGGCAGAATGTTAGAAGTGGCAACATCAGAAATAATAAAATAGTCTGAAGCAGTTCTGCAACTCTTATGTGAGCATGTACTCTATGATCTTTTATAGGAGAATGTTTTGTACTGTTTTTCTGGAGAAAACAATTTCTTCAGTGAATATTATGTATTGATCAAGAAGGGACGTCCTATGGGCTTCTTTGAAATCTACTTCTGGTGTAGGCTGTGAGCAGTACTCCCACCTTTCTGCAGTGGATCTGGACGACCTATTAGGGTAGACATCACGTTCCCCTTGTCCAAGAGAGCAGGCAGGGTCGGGGAGCGGGAAGAACAGCCGTAGTCGAAATAGTTCCCAATTCTCTCCGGGTGTCGGTTCCTTTCTGATCGACAACGTTTTTGCGGTCACTAGATGGCAGTCTATCCTCCGAGATACAAAGGGCCATCAAACGCTCATCCGAAGTTGAAGATTCATATGATTTGGATCAGTTCAGTCAGTATTAAATCACTTATATTGTTGATGAAACAAAAATTTATATTAGAGATGAAATACATTGTTTGCAATGAAAAGCGAGTTCTGCTGCTGTGGAGCATTGGCATTATTAGACTGTGCTGCCGAATTTCTCTTCTCCCCTGCCCCCATCCTAAGTTTTTAGTTAATTTTCTTTTTTTTTTCTTTTTTTTTTTTTTTCCTAGAGGGAAGTACAAAGGGGAGTAACAGAGTAAGAAATGAAAGAAAAGTTGTGAATAAATATGGGATTTTATTTGTGCCTTCATAGATTGCTAAACCAAGGAGAATAGGGTATGAAGTTTATTGACGAAAAACGTTCTCTGCTCTTATTATGATAATTTTCAGGAAACCTTCTAAGCATTCTACTTCAATAATTATGTGCATTTAATTTATTTTTTATGAAATAATAATTTAAAAAAACAAAATCTGTTTAAAAAAAGTGTTTACTGCTCTGTATTTACTATTTCCTTAATAGCCTTTGAATTGCAGTGCCTGTGCTATTTTTTTATTTAATAAAAAGACCTTTCAAAAAAAAAAAAAACAACAAAGCCAAAACAAACCAAAACCAAACAACCCCTTCACTTTGAATTTTTCTCCTGTAAAATAATGTTTGCAAAACCTATTACAATACTGTACTCATTTAATATTCTTTATCCGCATGCCACCCAAAAGATCTTGAAATGTATTTTTTAAAATTATATATGTGATGTTTTTAGGAAAAAAAGAAAAGTACATCTACTGCTTGAAGGATATTAGTGAAGAATATTTAGAAGAGCATGTGTTTCACCAAAAAAGGTTTTGCTTTTTTTTTATTTCCTTAAAAATGCTCTAGAGTAATTTTTAGAAATTTAACAAAGAGATATCTGATGTATCCTACCTCATTTAACCATTCACTGCATGCTGGATTTTTTTCTCAACAGCATGTCAATATTGCATCGATATCATCATTAGGAATTTTAACAATCAAATGGATTTGCAGTGTATGCTTATCATGATTAGCAAGCCTGTGCTGCATATTTCTATTAACAGCACATCAATATCATCATTAGTAAATCAGCAATCAAATAGACCTGTAGAGCAAGCATATGCTGAGCATCATAATATTTAGCATCCAAAAGGCTTTGTTTAGCATAAGTCTATTTCTGCTTCAGTTTATTTCTGCCTCCTATCAGAAGGGCTATCTTGATACCATCTTTTACTGTAAAACCTTTAAAATAGTGTTTCTGTAAACATACTATGATGTAAACCTTTACCAGTAATAGTGCATTAGGATTCACAAAGGTATCATAAAAGTGTTTATGAAAGACTGACAGTATACTGTGCTTTTAACTTTGCAACAAAAGCTTTGATTTTAGAGGTTAACCTTAGTACTGAATATATGCAGTTATTTATTGCTTACTCCTGCTTCTCTTTTAACTGTGTAAAAGACTTTAAAATGCTTTCTCTGTATATGTTATTAACTTGTGGTTTAAAGTCTACTATTTAGAAAAAAAGCCAAACCAAACAAAAATCGAAACCCAGAGTTTACCAAGACCCAACTCTATATAAATCTAATAAAGTACATTAGAAATAAGAGTGCAACCAACTACTAATATTCTAACATGATAAAAATGTAGTAGCAATAGGCTCTAATTTTGTGCTATATGCTGGAGAATTAATGGCTTGCCCCTACCACTGTAAGATTGGAAGCAATTAACTTTTCTCCCACATGTATGTACATATTTTGATGTGGATCAAGAACAGTGATTCATTGATGTAGGAAAAAATATTATAATTAGGAAAATCAGTTTTGGATGTTCGAATGTGTAAAAATTTTGTCCGAGAAGCCAAATGAACCAATTACGTTAATAACAAATTTTTTTTTCTATTAGTTTCCAAAAATTTTATTTGTAAAATTAATGGAGAGATGTTATGGTGTAAGTTGCTTTTGTGACTTTGTAAATAACAGTTATTGCAGAGCAGGATTTTGGGCATCTTTATTACCTGTGAAACACCCATTTATTTTTAGACTTGCTTTAAATACCGTAATATAATAAGGAATGTCAGAGTCTTACTTTAAAGAACCATTTGTTTGGGCAGTAAAAATATAGCCTTTCAACATTCTTAACCAATTATCTGTCTTTGTTTATGCTGTTTATGGCTTGTGGGGTAATGGCTCCGGCAAAGCTAATAGTTAGCACTAGTCTGGACATTGCAGGAGGAAGATTCACTTCTTATGGAGATGACTACTGCAGTCTCCCCAGCCTGCGTGAGGTCTCTGCTAGGGTCATGCTCCTGACATCTTGCAGTAGGTGAGAACAAGGACATAGCACATACTGTTTAAAGACAGATAGTTTAACCTTGCCTAACATTTCACCTTGGCTACTGTTGTTTTTCATAGCTCCCTTTTCAGAGCTGATATAGTAGCTTTATGGGTGTGGAAGCATGATTTTTATCTTGGCATTAGTTTGAGGATAATCGGGTCATCTGCAGAAAGCAGCCTGAACTCTGATTCTCCTAATTTAAAACCAATGATCTCTGCAGCCTATCTGCCTTGACTATGTACTCCAGCAATCTGATGATGTTGATTTATATGAAAATTAATATTATACTTTTTATTTAGTTAGTTTATATTCACTGTTTGCTGCATTAAATAAGTTGCTTTGCTATAGTTATGGTAATTGTACATTCTGGACTTGCTTCAGGTGCATCTGTGCCTCATGGGAGCCAGTCACATGGCAGTTATACAGAGATTTTTTTTCTTTTTTTTTTTTTCCACGTCATCAAACTGTGTCCTCTGTGCCTATATCCAATGCAGGAGTCATGAACTTTAGGTTCAGTAATAGCAGAAAACAGGGCTAGATGAAGAAAAAACCTTCTGGAGGCTTGCATGGATAGTACAAGCACAAACAGAAACTGCTGACAACTAAGCTTTCCTAACTGTCAGGTACTTATGCTCAGCTGATGCAATAATAATTTGCACAGAACAATAAGCTGTATTGCTGTATATAATATTCTTTTTTCTAATGACTCATTATCGTAGGATGATGAGGTGATGAGTAGAATATAAGTGTATTAAAACATAATTGCTTTTCTATTCAAACAAAAGCATGCAGCGTATACATTGTGACAAATGCCTAATGAATAGGAGTGGAGCTTTTTTGTTCTGTTTCAGTTTATGGCAATGCCTGACATAACTGCCTATTTAAGATTTTAATTGCTTTTAATTTTAACAGTTACCTGATAGCTGCTTATGGTTGGAGAATCATACACAAGAATATACCTCTTCACTGCAAGTGTGGGCTGTTTCAAACCAAGAATGTCAACTTCTATGATGCAAGTTGAACAATTATATGATTAATTTTGTACAGCTATTGCTATTGTACCATAAATAATTCTATAAATATTGTACCAACTTGGTTTATTTCAATCTATTGTAGAGAAAATGCAATAAATGCCTGTGAAAATATTCTTGAAAAAAAAAGTTACTTTTGAAGATGTCTGCATATAGGCAATTTACCTTCAATAGATGTGTTACTGCCGACTTGGATTGGAATCTGCAAGCATCTATGTTTGGTTCTCAATGGTAAAACGCTAAACTGAAGTTACTCAGGCTAATTATTCTCTTCAGATGACATTGGTTCTGGGTAGTCACTTCTATACATATATGTGAATGTGAAAGATGCTAAGGCAAAATTCCCTTCCACCTACAGATTCATAGTGTAACTTTTCTGTTGCTGATCACTATTTCTGAACTATAACTTTGGACTTTTCATTATCATCATCTAAGCCAGAACCACCATATTATGTGGTATCTTTACATAATTAAACTTTGTCTCTGTCCTTGGCTTATTATGCAAACCACTGGAGTCCTTTCTAAAGCCCTCAGCACGATGGTTATGGAAAAAGGGCATATGTGTTATAGCAACTGGTTAAATATCTATAAAATATGAACTATCCACTATACTTCTGTTAGAGGTGAAATTTGGCTCTGAAATGGTGCTCAAACTTCTGGGTTTTTTCTCTTTGCTTGTCATCTTGATATCAAGTTAGCATCTGGGAAAAAAAGAATTTGTCTAGAGATCCATCTTGCTCATACCCATGAGGTATCTGTAAACTACTTTCAATCCTTTAAGCCAAAGCTTTTAATGCCTGTTCCAAAAGCAGGTGAATTTTCCCTTTATGCTGTCTAGGTTCCTGGAATACTATTTACCAGGGGCGTGAGGAGTGGTTGAAGGACTCCAGAATTCTGATTTTCATTGCACCTCTATCAGTATGGATGTATCAGGACAAGAAAAATGTCTTCACAGGACAGGCTTTCTCAGAGATATTGTTCCTTTTCTCCCATCACCCTTCTACCTGAGAATGAGTCTGCAAGAGTTTTAAAGCACAACTGCTGTCTTGTGCCAGGTTTCTTCCAGTTCCTTGGAATCCATGTTCCACCTCTCTCATGTCCTGTGTTTTCCAGCATCAGTGGATTCCTCCCGGGTAGTGTAATCTAGGTTGCAGTATTACAGTTTGCACATCATTCCACTGCTTCTGCCTGCTGGATGATGTGCTCCCAGCACGCAGTTCCAGCTCACTGGCTTTCTGTTTTCACAGGTTCTCCAGCCAAGAGCCACAGGGCAGTCTCTGAAGCATCTGTTCTCTGGTTACAGAAGTGCTACTGTTCTGCATACTCTTGGCCTGAGATTTTTCATGCTGTGTTTTCACTGACTCCCCTTATACATCCCTGTCGTGGTGGAAACCTAGAAGTTACACATGCAGGGGAACCTCACCTGCCAAACAGTTGAGATCTCTCCGCTGTCCAGTTCAGCATCCATTCGGAAGCCATTGAGAGGTTGAAAATCAATACCAGAAAAGTACTATTGGGTCTAAAATGGAGCCACAATGAGAAACTGAGATTATCAGGTGGAATAAAAGGGCATGTTCAAGCTTGAACCAAAGGTCATGCAATTACCAGAGCCTCTTACAGAGATCTCCCAGTGCATTAAAGTGGTAACACAGAGCATGCCACTTGAAAAACTTGTTTCCTGCTATCAAACAACAGGAGTCCCTCTAAATGGCTGGTGATCTGAAATCTGAAATCTGATACAGAGACTTCTGTATCTTCCCAACTGAGATGAAGTATTCTTTAAGTATGCTGTTTAACCTTTTATCTTATTTATTTTTCCTTTCACTAGCAATGTTATGATTTTATTTTCTTTTGGGGAATTTGTTCTTTAAAATTTTGCACTCATCAAAAAATTTGGGTTAATAGTAGGTCTAGAGTATAAAACCAGCACTAATTGATATTATCTTACTGAGCTAGGATTAAATTTTTCAGGTTCTAGTTAGACTGACCAATAAAAACATATAGGGCCCCATGTAAGCCAAAGCCTCCTATTGTTAGGGCAAGTCCTGCAAGTTGTATTGTATTTTCTGGTAGCAAGCTAACTATGGTAAAGCTTTCCTATATCTTGCTACACTGTATTGTTGACTGCGCTATGGACACATGCATGCTTGTGTCTGGAATATGAACTATATTTTAATGAGTGACTTGGAATGGTGTAATGTTGTTTAATGTGTTCCTCAAACACAAGGAAATCTCTTATGCAGTGTGAGATTAGGCAGAAATAATGTGCAGTTGTTTTTAACCAGTGAGGTAAATGGTAACAAACAGTATAAATACCAATGCTTTTTGTGGATGCCAAAATTTGAAGACATTACCTAACTTTTTTTAATGTGTTTGTTATATGTAATGAAATATTTTTGATCCTGTATACATTGCCAAGGATTTTGGTAAAATTTGATCCATATACTTAGATTCTTATAGTTATTATTAACACTATTTTGTGGTGTGTTTGGTTTGCATAATTCTGTTTGTAACCTTTTCCACATCTGGCTGTACACTTGGAGAAGGCTCTATTCTTTTACTACTTTTATTCTGTGGGATTTTATTTTTTCCATTATTACAGATATTTCCTTTACAGCTATCACTGTAAATCAGTCAGTGGGAGGAGTGAAATTTTTGTATTGTTCAGTAGGTCATTAGGATAGTATTTGGGACCTTTTCAACTCAGTATTTCAGGCTACAAGGCCCTTTTTCAGTGGTTATGGGTAAGTCTAACTTCCAGCTTGCCTCTTGGATTTGGGTTCTACTGAAGCGTTCCCAGCTCACAGATTTTTTTTTTCTTCTTTTCCAATTAATTTTCACACTTGAGTGTTACATTCCTCAAAAGCAAAGCAAGTTGTCTGCTTGTTTTGTTTACACTTTTTCTACAAATTCACAACTTTGCATACTGTAGGATTTCCTGCTTTCTTACTCCATATAAATAGCTAAGGATCACTTATACCTGGAAAGTGGATTCAGTGAAAGCATAGTAAATAGCCCAACCTATGCCAAGTAGATCTCAAATCTACAGCTGCTGACCCATTTGTGTCCTGTCTGTCTTCACTGTGAATATTTGTTCAGTTGTGGTTCACAAGCACTAGTTCTGCTCTCTTGCTGGGTGGTATCACTTCATAAATATTTCTGTGTCTTGCCTATGGTCCCAGCACACTGGATTTCCAATATTTTGAAAGCGCTTGCTGAGAAGTCATTTGGCATATTATCAAATGGCTGCGGCCCAGCAATAAGCTATAGATGGAATTTTTAATATGAAGTTGGAGGGTCTCACAACTTAAACTGGGCATTTTTTTTTTAATTCCCAGGTGATTTGTTTAAAAAAAAAAGCAAAACAAACAAATTCCCACAAGAAAATATTGTGAGAATTGAATTGGTAATTTCATATTGAAGAACAATAATTGTTATTTTTTTTTAAATTCTGAAATAGACAGTTCTATACAGAATTTTTTCCAGTTTAGTTTTCAGGTTAAATTTAGTAGGGAAATTAGATGTTGTTCACAGTATGACTGATTTACAGAAACTGCCATTTGCTTTTTCAGCCTAGAAGTTAAAGCATTCGCTTTCCATGAGGCAAACAAGACTGTTTTCCAGTTCTGGTGTCATGATTGAAAACACAGCCTTTGGCCAAAAACTCTCCTTCTCATGAGTGGACTTCACCTTTCTCAGCCAAGACTTCATCTGGTCCTATTCATCCCAGTACTGTAAATATGCTCCAGCATAATGACCTCTCAGCCTTCCAATCTGAAGCTCTTGATTTCACATAAATGACCCCATAACCTTTGGCGAAGGATTGCAAGAGTAACTAAGGGTTGACTGTGAAGCCTGGTGGTGAGAATGCTCACCTGAGAGGAAAGTCACCTTGTTAGCAGTCCTGTTTCATAGAGTCATAAAATAGTTAGGGTTGGAAAGGACCTTAAGATCATCTAGTTCCCAACCTCCCTTGCTGTGGGCAGGGACACCGTAAGTCAAAGTCTGTAAGACTTACTTTGTTTAGACTAGCAACATGTTAGTGTTGCTCACTGTGCCTAATTGCATAGTTATGTTATTCATATCGGGCCCAAAAATGCTTTCACAAGCTGAAGCTGGAGTGATATAAAAACAAATTTCAAAATGAAAGGCTGCCTAAAATATATACCTTCTGTACCTAGTGTACTAGCAGCGTTTGTTTCCTGCTGTCTGGGAGGTCATCCTCATTAACAGCACGAATATAGTTTTCAGACATACGAAACTAATTTATGGCAGACATTAAGAACTTACTAAGGCAAGACAGAAATACAGAAGGAGGAGAAGTAGAAAATGCAGTCATCTTTGTCACTAAATTGCATACAATTAAGAGAGACAGTAGTATGCTGCAAGTAAATAAGTGTTTGTCTTCCAGGAAATGTGAAACATAGTGTTGTCTTGTATTCTTAACAGGCTATGTACCCAAATCAGCTGTAGCTGATTCCCAAGATAATTCACATCACAGGGGTGTTTGTAAAGTGTTTCATAATTTTCTGAAAGTGAATATGTAACCTTTGATATACTGCAAAATGTACTGAACTGTCAAATCTACATGAGGAGGTATTTTTAGAGAGCTTTTGCTTATAAACAAGTTTGACTTCAGCTGAAATAATAGTAAAATAAAAAAGGAGAAAACCAACCAAACAAACCCCCAACCTCCTAAGCTTTTTTCATCTTTTTAGCATTTAAGAACTTGCACAGAAAACTAATTCAAAACAAGTTTGAAATAAAATGTTCTTAATTATTTTTCTTTAGAAGAAAAATCAATAAGCTGTCCTTTTCTACCTGCTTCCTACCCACATATGGACACACAAATCGTGCAGCGTTGTTGAGTCTGTTGTTGGAGAGTAAGGCAACAAATCTAGCTGATGTAATGAGAGTACTTGGGAAATACTGACCTTCCATTTCACCCTGTCCAGTATTTGGATTGTATTTACATTCGTCATGTGCAAATTCAGCTTCTCTCTCTCTTTATAACTGCAGAGAAAGACGATGAAGAGCATCTAGCTTGCATAACACCACTGTGGTTTGTTTTTCCTGTGTATGTCGAAATGTATGTGAGCATTTCAGTGAGGCAACCATGTGTTATTAAAATTAGCATTTTATCTTAATGGTATCTTGTTAGCTTGACCACCTGTGAATTGTTTAGGAAGAGTTTTGGGTCTGAATTGGTTTTACTGTGTGAAGCTTGGGTAACCTTCTGTGGGACGAGCAGTGAGAGACACTGTTTTAATACTGTTTAGAGAATTGGAAGAAAAAAAAATCACCTTAGCTGTTATATTGAGGGTAGGATGGAAAAGCCACTGGATGAGGAGAAAAGTAATTTGGGGAGAGGGAGAATAGAATAGCTGAGGTGGAAAAGGACCTCTGGAGACCATCTAGTGCAACATTGCATTGCAGCAAGCTCGCTACCACTGACTTCAGGAGAGCAGACTTTGGCCTCTTGAGGGATCTGCTTGGGGGAATACCATGGCATAAAGCCCTGGAAGGAAGAGGTGCCCGAGAGAGCTGGTTAATATTTAAAGATCACCTCCTCCAAGCTCAGCAGTGATGCATCCTCACAAAGAAAATGTCAGGCAAGAATGCCAGGAGGCCTGTGTGGATGAACAAGATGCTTCTGAACAAACTCCAGCATGGAGGAGGCCTATAAAGTGTGGAACTGATTATGGGAAGCCTGGGAAGAATATGGAGATATTGTCTGGGTAGGCAGGGATCAGGTTAGGAAAGCTAAAGCCCTGATAGAATTAAATCTGGCCAGGGACATTAAGGGCAGCAAGAAAAGCTTCTACAAGTACACTAGGGATAAAAGGAAGACAAAGGAAAATGTGGCCCTCCTCCAGAAGAGAATGGGAGACCTGGCTACCTGGGACATCGAGAAGGCTGAGGTACTCAATGACTTTTTTTGCCTCAGTCTTCACTGGCAAGAACTTCAACCATGCTGCCCAAATTGCAGAACACCAATGCAGGGACTGGGAGAATGAGAAAGTGCCTGCTATAGGACAAGATCTAGTTCAAGACCATCTAAGAAACCTGAAGGTTCTCAAGTCCATGGGACCTGCAGGAACTGGCAGATGTAGTTACTAGGCCATTTCCTGTCATATTTGAGAAGTTGTGGCAGTCTGGTAAAGTTTCTGCTGATTGGAAAAGGGGAAATATAACACTCATTTTAAAAAAGAAAAAAGGAAGACAGAGAGAACTACAGGCCAGTCAGTTGCACCTTGGTGCCTGTCAAGGTTATGGAGCAGATCCTCCTGGAAACTATGCTAAGGAACATAGACAAGAAGGAGGTAATTGGTGACAGCCAACATGACTTCACTAAGGGCAAATCATGCCTGACAAACTTGGTGTTCTGTGGTGGGACTACGGTGCTGGTGGATAA
>NW_009935138.1:255696-263594 GCF_000696875.1 Nestor notabilis | reverse complement strand
AGCGTCATCTACCTGGACTTGTGTGGGACAGTGCCAGATGCCCTGCACAACGTCCTTGTCTCTAAACTGGAGAGGTATGGATTTAATGGATGGGCCACTTGGTGGATAAGGAACTGGTTGGATGGTCACACTGAGTTGCAGTCAACAGTTCAGTGTCCAAGTGGAGGACAGTGATGAGTGGTGTTCCTCAGGGGTCAGTATTGGGATTGATGCTGTTTAACATCTTTGTCAGTGACAGGTGATTCTCACCCTCTACTCTGCTCTTGTAAGACCCCATCTGGAGTACTGCATTCAGCTCTGGGGACCCCCAATACAAAAGGCACACGGAGATGTTGGAGTGAGTCCAGAGGAGAGACACAAAGATGTTCAGAGGGCTGGAGCATCTCTCCAAAAGAGACAGGCTGAGAGAGTGGGGCTTGTTCAACCTGGAGAAGAGAAGGCTCTGGGGAGACCTTATAGGAGCCTTCCAATACCTAAAAGGGGGCATACAAGAAGGCTGGAGAGAGACTTTCTACAAGGGCATGTAATGACAGGACAAGGGGGAAATGGCTTTAAGCTGCAAGAGTGTAATTTTAGATCAGATCTGGGGAAGAAGTTCTTGCCTGTAAGGGTGATGATACACCGGCACAGGTTGCCCAGAGAAGCTGTGGCTGCCCCATCCCTGGAATTGTTAAACGCCAGACGGATGAGGCTTTGAGCAACCTGGTCTGGTAGAAGGTGTCCCTGCCCCGGCAGGGGGATGGGACTAAATGAGCTTTACAGTCCTTTTCAACCCAAACCATTCTATGATTCCTTGCTGAAAGTAGGGCCAACAACAGCAGATTGCTCAAAGCTCTATCCAGCTGGCTGGGAATATCTCCAGGGATAGAAACTCCACAACTTCTCTGGGAGACGTATTCTGGTGTTTGATAACTCTGAGTAAGAACATTATGGGTTATTTTCCCTTGTGTTTAAGTGAGGAATCCAGTTTCTTGTTTTATGGCTGGGCCCACTGCACCTTGTACATTTGCTGAGTATCACCGAGGAGAGTCTTCGTCTTTACTTTTTCCAACTGGATACTAGGGTTAGCAGAGTTAAAGACGTTTCACATATATCTACTGAACTAACTGACATGCAGAGAATACTTTGGACTGAGTTTAACAGGAAATCTAGCAAAACTTAGTTTTAGTCAGCTCAAGAGTGGTTATGAGAATCAAGGCTTTATCTGTTTCTCCTTTGCTCTGCTGATTCTGGTCTTCAAGATGCGATGATATTAAAAGTCATGATGATGTTAATGAGCTCTGAACATTACTGGTTTCTGAATGTACTGGTGCTGTTGGGCAGACTCAGTGAAGATGGTTGAAAGTTATAATTCCCAACAGGATTGGCAGTGAGGGATTTCTGAAAGGCATTGCTATAAGAAGTTGTGGTTGTGTGGTGTGCTTTTTTGTGTGTGGGTTGTTTTGTGTTTTGTTGGGATTTTTTTTAATTTATTTTCAGTACCACACTTTTCAGTTTTGTTCAGTATCAAAAATGCTCATTGTCACTTTAGGCTTTACATAATTTCTGAATTCCCTTAATTGTCTTTAAGTATCTAGTTTGTTTCCAGTAGCAGCAGCTACTGGCTGCACAGAGAACAGACTGGATCCTGCTTCCATAAATGTGTTTGTCTTCCATTTTATTCCACTGCAGTATCTGGCTACAGGTTTCTCTTGGGACTAGGTTGCTTAGTAATACATCTGATTTTATGATACTAATATGATTTATAATCTTTCAATATCTGATGTGAAGGGAAATCTTAGTGGAAGAAGTAATGTTTATATTGGTATCATTGTATAGTTTATTACTTATAGTAGATACTAATCTACTTCCATTTAGACAAAAGAAATTAGGTGTGTGTTTTTGTGAAAACTGCTTTCTGATGTGGAAAGGGCTTGTATCCTTATCTGGCAAAAGTGGGCAGAGTGTTCAAATGAACTTTGTTGGTTATTAGTGGGAAAGGGACTGAAACATTGCTTTGGAATTAAGGGAATGTTTTACAGTGAAGTTATCAAAGAAATGGAGTTATCAGACAAGATCTTCAACTACTATAAATAATTGAATGATAACTGTTTAATACAGATGAGAGCGAAAAACAGACTGAGAATTTATATATCTCTTTCTATATATATATTTAAATGCAATAGTAAGAGAGAAGGGTAAAAATTATCTTGTGCAGCTTATATTTGGTTTCAAATTTTTGCCATCTTGAACTTACATGGAGGATATTGAAACCATCGTCCCTCATGCAGAGTTAAAACGTATTTCAGTTAACTCAGGTTTAAATAAGGCTGTTTGTATTTTATTTTGTCATTATCTCTCTGAGTTTCCAAATTTGCAAGCACAAGTTGTCATCTTGAATGCTTTCCCATTCCCCCTTCTTCCTGCTATTCCCTTTTCCCACCCTCTAACAAAGAGATGTAGAGAATGCAAATAAATTGCCTGTCTGAAATAGAGGTAGCTGTGGTCTTTGGTTGACATTAGTGTATTGTGGAGGGATCCAGATGCACAATACTCATCAAATTTCTATCAATACTAATTTACTAATATCAATAATAATCTGTTTCCCAGTGGATCAGCTTTCTCAACCAGCGTCTGTGCACTACTTACAGCTCTCTGAGCCCTTCAACTAAGGTGTCAATAAAGCTGACCGCTGTTCTGGGGCTATTGACAGTTATTAAAAATGACCTTGATGTAATTTCATGCCTATCGAAACAAAGGCCATATGTTAAGGATTATGAAAAGCTACAGTGAAGGAAAGCAATGACAGGCTTCTGCTGGGTGAGGGTAGAGGGAGGTCATCATAAGTGAAGATTATTGGCTCCCCTCCTCTGCTTCTTTTCCTAAGGCACTGAGCGGTGCCCCTTGGTAGGCAACTGTTATGCTAAAGGCGTAATTGGAACAATTTAGAGCTCAGGGGTACACTTTTTTAAAGATCTGTCATAGCATATCATCTCAACGGTTAATGTGGCGTAAAATATCATAAACACTGCTGGGGACCCTGGAGTCCCTATGGCAGGCACCAATCGATAAGACACAGTGGATGATCTGTCTTCACTCGCAAATAGAGGGCAATGTGAGGAACACTCTCACTTGCTTTCTTATTCTGCCACTTTATCAGCATACCAGGCCTTTACCTGTGTGTCTGTCACATGCAGGTGAGAAACAATAGTTTGGTTGTACTTCAGGCATGGTGATCAATAAGAAGGTTTCACAAAACTGTGGAGATAGATAGAGTCCAAACCAAAAATAAATTGGTTCTTGTTAACAATCAAAATGTACCTTATTATAATATGTATAAATGAGGTCACTCAACAACTTTGAAAAATTATTTTTTCATCTTTGGAGTATGAAAATGCCTTCCCAACTTGGTAAGTGTGCATGCAGACCTCATGCTAGTTACCTGTGTGTGGAGCCGGTGCTCTGGCTCTGTAACCATGTCTTAACCCAGCACTGACACCTAGTCCACTCAATGCAATGGCAAGACCAGGTAAATGATTTATGGCTTCCTTGTGCTCCCAACAGTCCCAGCCCAACCTGCCTTGGGACTGCTTTTTAAAGTGGTAAATAGATGTTATCTCTAGAGTCCCTTCAGTGAAATCCTCCTCTCTTGTGATGCTGGAGGACCAAGGAGAGAGAGGCACTGGATATTGCTGGTCACAACCTGGGGACAGAGGGTGTTTCTGCTCTCAAGCCAGCCACTAAATCAATGGAAAGACCTTCATGGGATCCTCCTTAGCATGAGAGGGTAGACCTTAATTTACAATTCTCTGGGCAGCAGGGGAACTTTAAAATTAATTGGCTTGAAATAAATCATTTTAGGCCACATCAAACTAAAACATTTTTTTTTTCCTGTCAAGAAATTTAAACAAAATGAGTTCTAGAAAATCTACAGTTTTATACAGAAAAGTAGCACATAGGTTATTGTACAAAAGAATCAGAAATTTGTCTTGGTTATTTTGATCAGGATTTTATTTCCATTTTTTTCTCTGTATGGCACAGGACAAGCAGCCTAATGTCTGCACCATTATGGATACAACATTCGTTTTTCAGGATTGCTGTGAATTAAAATATTCTTTTTTTATTTCTGAAGTCTGCAGACCATGTTGAGTTATCTAAAGTAATGCCAGAGAACATGCTAGTAATCTGGCTCTAATATAATATGACACTTCAGCACTTTCTTTTTTTGTTCTTTTAAGAATTCTTACAGCATGAGTCTGTGATAAACCATAATCTAAAGCCACAATTGGAGGTATGCTCTATCTGACAGGTACTGTCTCCTGCTCATATCAACACAACTCTGTCTTCTGTGTTGCTCCAAAGGTTTAGAATGTTGGTCAATGAACTGACACACTTGAAAATTAACTTAGGGGCGAAAAAGAGGGCAGAAAATGGAGATGGTTCTTAGTCACATGAGTCTCTTCATCCGGCTTGCCATGAGATCACCTTTTTTTTTTTTTGCCTTACTGCTGTGAGCAGTGTTAAGGTGGAAAGAAGCCACTAGAGAAGTGAACAGATCAGGGTTGGTTGTATTCTTCATATGCTTAAACGCATCATGTAAAGCCTGAGACTGCTGGATTGAGTTATTGGCATAATGGGGTGATTAACACTAATGACCATCACCCTCCTTCCAAAGGTTTTCATTGACTAAGCAAGGCGCACATGGAAGCTTAAGCGTGGGAGCCTGTCTAGAGGCAATCTTCTTGTTTTCGTTCCAAGATTCTTTTCTGTTGAAACAGAAAACATGACATATGGTTTAGTTTATTGAGCAAACAACTACTTCTTCTGCTCTAAATGGTTGTTTAGAGTATGTGCGCTGATGGTAACTAACCTTTGTAATCAAACAATACCTAGAAATTGCTACAGATGTATGAACATGCCTTTCTAGATGGAAGTTTGAACTTGAAAGCCTTTAAAACTTAATTAAAAGAATCCTAAGGTGTTATGCATATGCTTATGGTTCCTGTGCAATTCTGAAGCTCTCGGTTTTGCTTTTTTATTTTTCTGATAAATTTCACTAGCAAGCTTGAACCAGTATGTACATTCCCTATATATTAATACTTATATATCTTGCCATCTGTAATGTGACTATTCTTACAACATCTCTGTGAAGGAAGTAAGTATTATTTTAACTAAATTTACAAATGACCTAGGAAACATCCATGATAAAAATGCTCATGTAAGCAACTTGAAATTTTACAGGGACTTTAAGTAAATGTTTGTTCAATGAAGGGTAATTTATTCATTTTTGTCCAGGAGTTAGATCTGAATCGTCTCATTTACTGTAAAATCTTTGCAAAGATTTTAAAAACCTGCTTTACAGTAAGACTTATTTGTACTGTCATTTATATGGAGAAGCAACTTTTTTTTCATCTTTTTTTTTATTGCTGTTGATTTTTGTTTTCTTTTGACAAACAAAATTTTCATTAGCTCTTTTTCTAGTATTTGCTGGGATATATTTTAGTGTATTTACACAAGCAAATCTCTTGAGTGTTGACAAGGTCTTCATGTTATAAGCTACTTTTTCACCAATACCCCTACCTGGTACTATAATTACTCTTCAAAACAAAAAAAAAGCAAAAAACCTCCCACCTCATATATATAACTAAAATGAATGCAAAACTGCTTACATAGGGCCTCCGTTATGTGTCTGGTAATTATAGTGCAGTTGACTTCCATGAGTAATGAAAGTTATTACAACAAAGCAAAGTACAGAATAAACAAATAAAAATACCAATAAAAGTGAAGTATAGTAAAAAAACAATCATAAAGACAGTTAAAGTCGGTATGTAAAAGATCAGACTGAAGACATGATATGAAGGAAGAATATAAGATGGCAGTGGCTGGTTGTGAGATTTCTTCAACAGTTGTCTTGTTAACCTATCCTTTTTAAAACTAAAAGAAGTTTATATTTCTCTAATTTATTAGGTGAACTTAGCTTTAGTTGGCATGGTAAAGTTTGCCCTTTTTTTTTTTTTAATAGAAAAAAGCCACATCATTTAACTTTACATTCTGACATTTTATAATGTGTCAAATATGTCATTGCTATATTACCAGATCAAAGAGTTCTAAGTGACACTTTCTAATCAAGACTGTCAAGAGGTTTCATTAGTAAACAGAAGCAGGAAACACTTGGGATAATGGTTCAATACATATTTTACAGTTCTGAAGGAAGGATAAATTGGACTTTTTTTCCTTTTTTCTTTTTTTTTTTTTAAAGTAGCAAGTCACTTTAAAGCTGTAAAAATGAATATTTAGTAACATGCTAAGACGGTGTTTAAAAGTGCAATCATTTAGTTGAATGGTGTGTTTTGTCAGATCTATGCCCTGTGGTTAAATGTGTTTCGGCTGCCACCCTTTACAAAAATGGCTTAAAGGTAATCACTTGCACCCAGCGCTTCAACTAATAGAAGAATCCTCCCATTCAGAGCTGACTGCCAGAAAAATGATTTTAACATAGCATTTTATCTTTAAAATTTTAGTGCTAGTGAGAGATCCCTTGCTGACAGCTGAGAGAACTGAATCTATGAAGTAGTAGGAAGAGTAAAATGTGGGCCAGTGGCATGCAAATGTCTCCTAACAGCCTGCAGAGCTTTTCCTATCCTACTTTTGACAATTACCTCAAGGGGCTGAAGAGTACAGAAGTGCGTATGTCTATATGTTATCTATCTGTTGCACTCCTTTCTGGCACTACCATCTGGCTCTTGAGACATACTGCAAGGCATTTTTCAACCTCATTTTCAGAGGCAGAGAGTGGTACTTGGAAGTACCTCTGTGAATTGGCCATGGTATATGATATTTGTTGTCTTTTTGGACAAATTTGAATCCGCAGATCTTCTGTTTTGGATTCTTCAAATAGCTGATTTTGATATGGGTCTAACAGAGGGCTGTGCTTGCCAAGCATAGATGGTATGTAAAGCAGACTTTATGTCCCTTTTTTCTGCTCAGATTTTGGCCATCTGTCCAGCATTTCTGGATGTTTGACAATCCAGGCAGAGTGCGAACTCCACATGGGCTTGTAGATGCCTGACAGAGCTATTGTTACGTTACTTTATGCAGTTCATGGGAGTCGTAAATGAACAATAAGTATATCTAAACTGAAAACTGACTTTAGACTCTTGGTCTCCCATTTTGAGGTAAAAACCTATTAAACAAATTTTCTTAAAAAACCAAAACAAACAGACACAGATGCCTCGAAAACGATGTCCACCAAAATAATCTGTAACATAAACTTCCCTTAATATAAACTTTACATGACCTCACAAAACTGTTAAAACTGGAATATTAGTATTAGTATAGAACCTGTACAATAGGTATTCTAAAAGGGAAGATTATAATAAGTCATGTTGACCAAGAACAGTTCTTATTTAGGAAGGAAAAGTAAATTCTATTAATGAGAAAAATTATCTAGCAGTTACTAGAGACATTCCTCAAGGATCAGTCACTGGTCCAAGATTAGTTCACACTTCGCTAATAACAGCCAGTATAAAAAATAAATATGTGCAAAAGGCATACATTGACTGCACAAATCTGGAAGGCATCATAATATAAAGGTTTGGAAACGACTGCAGGAAAAATGGTCTTGCATGGCCCAGCTCCAGTGTTGTTAATGTGTTGTCTTCTTTTCCCAAAATTGAGTCTTTAACTTCTTTTAATATGCAATTAAGAGACTAGTTCTTTACATAAGTGCTCCTCTTACTTTAGATTAGTTGTTATCCAAATCAGTATCTTCAAGGATTAAAATGCTTCATGATCTTGAGCTCTCTCTCTGGCCTCTCTCATCTGTAAAATAGATTTGCTGATCTGTTTTCTCAAGCTGCCATGGAAGTGCATTTTAGCATCCTGAGATCATCTGACCTGTTTCACTGCTTGTAGCTAAG
>NW_009935138.1:251894-255665 GCF_000696875.1 Nestor notabilis | reverse complement strand
CTGCTGAATCATCCAAAATCTTTATATGATTCCAGCTTGATAACCATGTCATTTCATACTAATTTCTGTGCAAATGTTCCTTTCACTTTTTATTTTCTTTTTTTTTTTTATTTTACTTTGCACTCTGGCACGTAAAATCCAGCATAAAATTCGTATTTCTTTGTTCTTACATGAATATCGTCACATGTCTATTCTGCTTGACTCAAAAAAACATGTTCACCCAACATTTCCAAATTTAGTATCTCACTTTCTGTCTTGGCCCCGTTTCCTTTCTCTTAATGTTATTGCTTACACTGCAAATGATCAGAGTTCAGCTGTGTTTCCTCACATGTTTGGGGCACTTGATAGGAAGATCCATTTGACTGAATGACCTGATGATGGCAATGCCAATCTAGTCTTGGTCCACAGTTTTGAGATGTCTGTGAGAAAGACCTTTTTGTCAGTAGCTATGATGGCTGACAGAACACCCCAGTCCTAGATGTCACTGAACCATGGGGCCTTTTGTAATTAGTGCATGCCATCATATGAGATGTAGATTAATACAATGGTCTGCATGCTTTGATGACCTCTGCTATGAAGAAGTTCCCTTATAGATGTTATATCACAATACTGTTTACAGTTAATTTCCCAGATACTGCCTGGCATCATTAGGAACATGGCAACCAGGTTTTGGTCCCTGTTGTCATAAATTAATAACAAAGGGGGCTAAAGATTGATGTCATGCCAACAAACATGAGAATGATAATATGAAGAAGTTTGTAGCTGTATACACTGCTACCTATAGTTTCCTTACAATGCACTGCCTTGAGTTCCAAGAAAGCAAGTTATACACTACATATAAAGCCAGGAAGAAAAAAAAAAATAAACAAAAAACCCAACTTTCCCTGATAAACACTAAATCTGTCAATTTTGTATAAAGGAAAAAATAAGCTTAAAACCTGATCTCTGACAGCAGGGAACAAGAATTACTCCTACATACCACTGGCTACTGTGTTTAACAGCTCACTGCTTTCAGAAGAAATAATGCACCAATTATTATGCACCAATTCAACCATATCATCATAAACCAAACTCTTAACTTCTTAATTTTAGCCCCGAGGTGCTTTCCCTTAATATTATAATGATGGGATTACAATACAATGATTCAAAAATTACAATGGTTATCAAAATGTTAAATTCACCCAATTCAGCACAGTCAGTTAGATCTTGCTCACAGCCTAACCCTTTCTTCCAGCATGTTTTGTTCCTGTACATATATCTCTGAAAGCTGTTGAGCAACCCGACTGGCTTTTCAGTTCCACTGAATGGAGCTCTTTGCAAAAAATAGCTGGCCAGTTGGGCTACCAGTCAGACTGGACATTTAAACCTAGTCTTAATGAGATTTCCTAATCAGGACCTAATTTGTTGTGCATTATGTTACATCAGACTTGCTCTGTTCTAGTCCCAGAGAGATTTACGTTTCAGTGGTGCAAGAAATGTTTGCTTTAGCACTGAAACTGCAGTTATAATTTGGAAATTATAGTATCTACTGGTAGCTTACAGTTTTTCTCTGGAAGACAAAAGGTGTTCTGTTCAGGTAAAAGCAAAATGGAATGGTTCGTGTTAAAAGAGAAAAGGATTTTTTGTTGTTGTAGTAGTAGTTTATGGCAGAATGATTTAACTCTTGGTTTAGTTTATTATGACATGTGCCATTTGTTATGTTATATTGCACATTAAGTACTCATCAAAAATTAGTAATTTTACATACAATTAGCATGGCAGACAAGTACAGTGCACAAAGCCACTTTTTAGTTTATTTTCTCAGGCTTAAGACATCTTAAAATGTTTTTATTTATTCTTTGATCTATCATGTTGTGTCCCAGTTTTATTCTTTAGCTCTGCTACCTTTGTCTGTTAAAAACCTGTGTGACTCTCCAGGGTGTTTCCTAGTCACAGAGAATACTTACAGGAAGAAGTTTTAGATATGATTTGTGTATGAATGGTCTTACTGACTTACCTGAAGTTAATAGCAGAATCATAGCTTATCCTGATGTTAAGGTGGGGGACTGTAGTGATAAGTGAATCCTTATTCTGTTGAAGAATCTCTAAAACATGCTCTATGTCCACCTTTTAAAGGCTCAGCCTATAGCCAACTGAATATTGGTGCATACGATGTGGGCTGACTGCTTGGTTTTGGAAAAGGAGTTTCTGTTGATGGCCTTGTACAAAAGCACATGAATTTACCTGCACATGTTGTGCATGAAGATGTGCTGCACATGCCAAAACATGCATGTGGATTCTTGCTAGAAAGCAAACTGGAGTATAAGGAAAATTGGGGTTTGCTACCATTTTACTGCTCATGTGGCCATTATTTTTTCTGGTAATAGTTCACTTGGGGCACGTACATGGTGTGTCTGAAAACATGGTGTGCATGAGATACCTTCCCTAGTTGTACATTTATCTGGATATGTCTTCAGGATTTTTTTCTGAGGTAGATGCAGTGCATTATGCTCTAATTCTATGGTAAAATAGCAGATAAATTTTGTCTAATGCCAGCATTAGTAATTTCTGTAGTAATGTAGAACCTTCAATCTAATATTTGTGCTCTCCTAGATATTCGTGATTTGGCTTGCCTTCAGCCTTCATGTTGAGGACCTTCCTGGATTCCAGCCAAGCTACTGAGTATGAAGGATTAAATTTGCCCTTGTTTCATAGCAAGGTTGTGTGGGAGCACTCCAAGACTGATTTTCATAATTTGACAGTCAGGAGGAGAATTGATGTATTTATTTTCTTTCTTCACGCTCTCCTGAAAAGGACAGCCTGCTTCTGCTGAATCCTGAACACTAATCACCAGCAAGGTTTTCTTCTGTCTTGCTGCAGGTGTGTGACAGTTTAGATTACTTGTATATGGTTAGAATACCACTGTATAGTTGTCCTGTAGGGAGTTAAATATGGTTTATTGGCATCTTACAGTTCCACATTTGGACAAGACATTTCTAAATATTTTGCATGCCTTTATTTTGTTTATGTGGGCAGGGTGCAGGGACAGTGTTTTTCTGAGTGTAAGAAATGCTTGAGATGAGCTGTTTCATTCCTGTGCACTCTGCTGTAACAGTAGAACACATTATTTTCTAAATTATGAGATTTGTAATGACTACCAGATAGAAGCCTCTTTTGATTTTTTTTTCCCTCCTGTTTTTGCCTTCTTAGGTGCTGTGTAGGGGCCTCTTGTCATTAACGAGGGAGTATTTTTTATGTATTTTATGCATATATTCATCCAGCAGTCTGGAATATATATATATGTGTGTGTGTATATATATATGTTTTTAAGACCTCTAAAGGTACCTCTAAAAATTCAATTCCACAGTCACTTTTAACTGGCATAGAATCTGGAGCTGCTAACTTGGTGGTTCTGCTTTACCCCTCAGCCTAGTCACTTCTTCCAGCTACCTACTTTGACTGCGTCTAGTCAGGTTTTCCTGACTCTATCTGTTGCTTGGCAATTTACTTGTATGACTGTGTGGGTTCCAATCTGCCATTAAAAAAAAAAAGAAAGACATGTCTGGAGCACACTTTTATCTTCACCTCACATACTGAGGAACTTAAGTTATTTCATGATCACTGGAGGGTATCTTGCTTTATAATTTCTCAGTGCTGTCCCATAAGATATGTGATGAAATGGACACAAAATCAAATGGATTTCGTCTTAAATGTTTTCTGGACAACCTGGAAACTGTTCTGGAAGGGATAGTGTTTATTCATCAGTATTCTTATAATCAGACTGCATCAGAT
>NW_009935138.1:209394-246894 GCF_000696875.1 Nestor notabilis | reverse complement strand
CTTGAAAATTTGCTTTACTGCCCTGCCTTCTTCATCCTCACCCCACTTTTTTCATGCGACTTTTCTTTCTGTTCTGTCTCCAGGCTTCGAACTTCTCATCCACTTTTGAGACCCAAATCTGTTATTCTTTTAATGTATGCCTTTAATCTGAAGCTCTGAAAGTGCAGGAAAGCTCAAGACAGTGAGAGTTGAGAGACCCGAGTCTATTTATTTGGCTGCAAGAACAAGAGAAGAAGGAACCAGCTGGTTCTATGAGAGATATGTCCTTTTCAGTCTCAAGGTAACCACAACAAAAAGGATGGTTATCCCATTGCAGCAATTTAAGCAAGTTAGATACCATGAATGTGTATCTTATAATGTATACAAGTAAGGTACAGTTTCAGAGCACTTAAGTTCAGGAAGATTGTGTTCTCTGCGCAATGACAAGAAAGAGGTTGTCTGGAGGAAAGGATAGAGGAAGCATATGCATTGAGGCAAATGTTTAAGATGATGTAAATTGCCCTCCTGCTATCCATCTTGTCAGCTTTATGACATCAAGGAAACTACTCTTCTAGGTTTCTCAGTTCTTCATGAATCATGAAGATGTGGTCTTTGGAAGAATATATATATATTTTATTGAATGAGTATGTTATCTTACGGAAATAGTAATATGTGATACTTGAGAAACCTTGTCCCTCTTGACAAGTGATGTAGGAACTCACCTCTCACCAGTTTTATATGTATGAGATCTCAAGGTTTATATAAAAATAATTTTGTCTAATAAATGATGTGATCTTTCAGTTTTTAGTGTCATGTATTGTACTACTGCTAGGACCATCCTATTCAATAAATCTAATTTGTGTAATCTAAACTGTCCAGGCCTGTAATTCTGATCAATTTTAACCTTTTGGCAAGACTGTGAACATATATTTTCTTCAGCATTATCTTACGTATGTACACAACTGTGTGATTGTCAGGGCTATTCATAGTTCTTAAAGTTAAACATGCAGATGTAGGAAGGTTATGAATACTGAATATTTACTATTATCATCTTAACTTTGCAGAGAATAAGTTTAACACTTTCTGAACTTATTGATATAACATATTGTGATATTTTCCCCACTGAATCAGACCATTTGTGACAGACTGGATTATTTTACCTGACAAACATCTTGATCCATCAAACGAACTTTATTCAAGTGGGAGCTGTTCAGGAACGGCCACATCCTCAGCTGAGGAACAGCATTACCATGAGTACACCTGACCAGATAATCTTTGTCAACTGAAAGTCAAACGGATTATCTTAAAATACCTTCAAGTGGAAGATGACTTAGTGCTGGAGCCACACCCCTATAGCTCTGCATTTTCCAGCCTTGAGGAACTTCGTATCTAGCCAGCTCATACTGTGAAGTGGTTTTGTTACCATACTCTGCTTACCATATTCTTAATTGAAGTCTCATTACTAGTTACTGGAAGATGCCTATCCATATACCATTTTGAAAGTTTCTCAGATTGAGTCTGCTGTCTACTTTAAGGAAAATCTAATACTCGTGCAGTAGCTAAGGGAGGACAGCGTGGCCAACTGGGCTCTGTTCCTCACTCTGTGACTTTGTCTAGTAGCATTGTACAAGGTGTTTCATACCTCTGTCAAGTGTAATGATATAATTTTGAACTACCTGTTGGGATCTCTTGATGAGAAGAAATGAAATTTAAGAGGTACTATTATTACTTATGATCACATACAACAAACAGCAACTGTTTTTTGTTTCTTTACTTTCTGCCCTCTCCCTCCCACCCCTTAACAACTTCTACAACTTCCTTCACTTTGTCTCATCCTCATCATATGTACATGTAACTATAGGTTTATGGATGGAAGCAGTTTATTTCATAGTTGAGTTCCTGTGTGCCAACATGCAACCTGGAATGAACTTTCTCTACCTAATTTTAACTATCCTGAAAACAGGAGCTCTTAATGGGACTGCTGACACAATCTTAACTAAAGCAGTGTGAACATATTGCTATAATTTATAATGTCAGTCTATATTACAAACAAATTCTCTATATACTGTGTGTTCCACTCAAACAGGAAAAGAAGGTACTCCAGTGAATTATTGTGTAATTAATCATTTGACCATGAGGGACTCATTTACTAATTAAAAACTCAAAAAGAGTAAATTGAAATAACCAGCGACTACTAAATCACTTCTTTTGACATGTCAGCAGCATTGTAATATATCATAATGTATCAGTCAGAGACATACAGATCCTACATATTCTGTTAGCTTTTACTTCAGAGCTGCCAAAATCATTCATTATACTTCCTATGCAGTTTCTAGTACTATTCATACAACTACCATAGCGTGTTAAATTGAGATACGAGATACTGTTCAGCTGATGTATGTACATAGTAATAGGTAGAAACATGATTCTCTGCTCTGCTGACTGTGCCTACTGTCTCTGAGGATATTATAGGGGGGCAACTCTGCTGTGACAGGATGATCTCTAGGGAATAAAATTGTGGCTTAGAAGTCTAGAATTCAGGTCTATCTAGGTATTTCTGCCTCTGTGATGTTTTTGGCAGATCAGGTAGGTGCCTCAGTTTCAACTGTTCATGATTTAGTACTCTGACACAGACCCACCTTCACTTCTATAGGATAAGGTAGCCTTAAGGTGTCTGTGGGGCTGTTGGTTGAAGGATTTGATGTGCAGATCTACAGTGCTGAGGACCATCATCTGTGGAGTGGGGTAAGAGAGCTGGTAGGACACCTGAGACTGAGACATCTCAAACCGTGCTGAATTGTTCTGCATTCCTGAATTAGAGGGTCGAGGCTCAGATCTTCACGGAGTTTGTGTTGTGGTATTTTTAATCCACCCTATAGCCTTTGGAAAGCATTCAAGTTAGCTTTTTAAGTTGCAGTTGGAATTTCTGTCCCATTTTGTTTTATAGTGGGGGTGAGGGAGAGGAGGATATGAAGTTCCTTTTATTGACATTAACTGAAAAACTGCATTGTTAACCTTGTATGCTGAAGCTTTGTTTACTTTGTGTGAGTAATGGATGGAGATACATCTATGGCTGCAAAAAAGGATGGTAGGGATGTGAGAAGTACAGTTCTAATTTGAAAAACAGCTTTAAAAATTTGCAACTTTTATCTTCTTGGATTTTTTGGAAACTAATCTATATCTCATGTTGGTAGAGATAAGATTTATTAATATGATTTTATATAAAATCATCATGGGGAGTAGAGCTGGAATTTCCCTTTTTTAAAAAAATAACATTGATTTTATTTGCCTATGTCCAATTAGAATTAATCAATTATTGCATTCACATGCTGATACATTGAAGAAAACAGATAGTGCTTACGAGTAGTGTGGCTTGCAAGTCCTCTATTGATATTGGAACACAAATGAAAAAGGTAATAGGCCAGTTTAACGTTCATGTCCCAAGCTGAGCTTCCAGGCTTGTAGCAGGGATTTTTTTCATTTGCTTAATTGGAGAGACAAATCCACTTCTGCCTTATTATGATGTTTTTATTGATCAGTTTAGTTTGGTATGTCAAGTGGTCTGGGGATTCCATAATATTAAAGATTGTAGTTATTAAACATTTCACACAAAACCTGCTGATTCATATGGCAAGTTGGGCTTTTTGCATCCTAGAATTCTGAAAATTATTTTCTTTTTATACCTTTAATCCATTAATTTACATTGATCATGAAAGTAGGAGGAAACAAAATGGCATTTTTGGAGCAGGAAGCTAAGAAACAGGTAATGGTTTCTCATTGATTGGATAACTGTATTGGACTTTTCCCTGAAAAGAAACCCAAAATACAGAAGAACATCAGTTATTTGCTAGCCTTCAAAATTACGACAGGAAAACAGATATCTTAAGGGGGAGGGTTGTGGCATGACATATAGTGCTCTTTAGAAGAATCTACAAATATAACATAAATACAGGTTGGCCATGCAATATTAGATTTATTTGTTTTAAGACAAGCTGAATATTTCTAGGAAAACTGGGCTGTTTAACTTTTAATTCCCAAGGTCTTATGTTCAGAGCTTGTAACAGTGTTTTATGTTAGCAAACATCTTGTTTAATAGTTATCTGCTCTCTCCACTTGTCTTCAAATATTGTGATTTAGATAGAACCCTAATGCACAAGAGCAACTTGTCCCCAGAGCATTATTCAGAATATAAATTAAGTGATATTATAACAGAGTCCTCACTTAGCTCAGCATAATGAATATGAAACATCATGTACTAGTGACCAAGGTCATGGTATGAGAATGAATTACTCTATTAACTTCTCTTTTAAGTAGCATTAGAGATAATAAATAAAGAGACTAAATGCAATTCTGATATTATTCATGCAAAAGTAGCATACTTTATCTTGCTGAAACAATTAAGATCTGTTTTGAAGATATTTTACACTTTGGAAATATAATGCTTAGAAGTGTTTATTGCATGTTGCAGAATGCATCAGCATTAGCCAGTAATGCAGATAATCTGATAAAAATCGAAAAGCTGATTTGTATACTATGCTAATTCAGGATCATCTCTTTGGCCCTAGGTACTGTCCAAATGCTCCATAAGATTATAGCAAGCTTTAGTAGTGATATTAGATTAAATTCAATTCTTCTGCTTATAACTTCTTTTTTCTTTTTGTTTTGTTTTGTTTTTTCTTTCCAAAAAGAAAATTACATCCATCATTCTTCTCTATAAACCCTCTTTAGCTGCCTGCTAAGTAGTATACAATACTGTATTTTAAGCCTGGAATATTACTTTTTTTTTTTTTTTTTATCCAGACATATTTAAGCCTCCTCTCTCTGTTATACAGTATATTATTTCAGGGATAGAAAGTTTTGTTATTATCGTGATACCAGCATATCTGAACCATAAAGAGACTTAGTGATTTGCCATGTGTTCCACAGCGTACTTGCATGCGTTTAGGGGAAATGTGAAAGCAGTTGACAAGAGATTACTCTTCAGTTTGCAAGTGACCACAGCACATGAAAACTTAAGGCTGTATTTGGTTTTCCAGTTGTGGGGTTTTTTTTTCTTTTTTGAATTTTTGTTTGGTCTGTAATTTTTTTTTCTTTTTCTTTAATTTCCGAGTATTTTTCATTAGTTAATTGTATTTTTGTTTTTATTTAAAAAAAAATTATGTGAAAAAAGAATTAAGTTGTCAAATTCTGAAGTGCTGTTTTGGGGTGAAATTTGCTCTTGCAATGTAACAAAAAGCAGAAGGAATCTTGCTACAGCATGAATGTGGATCAATCTAGTATATCACAGTTTGCTCCTGCTGCTAATCCTGTGTCCTCAGGATTTTTATGGGAAAGTATGGAGATTTTAGGGAAGAACATAGTGCAGTGTTCAGTGTACCACAGGTTTATTAGGCTGTTTATGAGCACATACTCTGAGACAGTGCAGTAACCAGTACCAAATCTGATCCTGTTTCCAGAGAAATTGAGAGTGTTAAGACTCTCTTTTCTTGTTTGTGGAGAAATGTGGAGGTTAAAATCCTCTGTTGTTTGTTCCTCTCATTAATATCTCCATCCGTACAATAATAGAATTTTCATGGAACTTCCTGTAAAATCTGCAAACTTTTTCTGAAGTCAGGAGAAATGTTGTAATTAAGAGCAAAGTTCTTGCCCCCTGCAATTTAGTAGGAAACAGCATGTGTAGGCAATCCACACTCAGAAAAGTCTTCAATGTATTTTATGCACTTGCTAACTTGCGTGTTTGGAAAACTAAGTTTTAATGTGTACACCGTCTTTATAGCTCACGACAATGTTTAAATGCCTTTACCTGTCAAATATGTGAAGTATACACTTTTCTATCTTGGGTCACAAATTTTGTGTCATTATTCTTAAGGCCTATTCAGATTATATAAGAGATTAGGGAATTTTTCTACTCTTAATTTTGCTGAGGTAATGTAAAGTTCATCCATGTGCACTGTTGGAAATACCTGCTGCCCAGTCAGCTGTTTCCCTCAACACTTTGCTTCCACTAGTACATGGTAGCAGTGTGGTCATTATAGCCCAATAAAGTTTTAAGAGATATTTTGGTGCATTTGTTGCATTTCAAATTGAAGAAATATTCTGTCCTCCCAGCCTCTTGTCAAAAGCAGAGGGCCTTGGGGAAAATAAGCCATTGTAATTAAGACTGTAACATATCTCTTCAAAACACAAAGTAAAGCCAGGTAAATAAGCGTCCTTGTGCTGTTTATGTCAGCTTCTTAATTATGCTTAACACGACCAGTTCAACTTGATCCCGCAACAATTCCAAAAGTGTAAATAGAAATAAAGTTTCAAGGGTAAGATCACGTTACACCTTAATTTATGAAATGTGTATGTTCATGAATGAAGCAGATTTAAATATATTTAATAAGCCAAGGGACATGTGTTCATAAGATTGGTGGAAAAGGAATTAAAGTATTAGTTTCTTTTATTTTATGATTAATGTTCTTCTTTACATAAGACCCAAAAGTCTAGCTAAGATCATGAAAGGCATGCTGGGTTAAATCTTTCTTTGCTATAAAGTATAGTCATTATATCTCATCTAACTCTAACAAAATCCCTAATATCTATGCATGCCTGAAGCCAAAATAGGTCAGCTCATAGACTATTGCATTATATTTTATTATTTAAACTTTAAGTGATTAGTTTAGCACTTAAAAGCTTTGTGAAGAATTAGGTTACTGTTCTTCTCTTTATCCATAAGCAAACTGACATGCAGATGGACACTGAGCAGGCTTGTTCCATGTTTTCTCTCAAGGCTTTTCCCAAAAGGAAAGGGCTGTAATTTTTGTCCCAGCTGTTAATTTCAGCATTAGGCTTTAACTGTACCATGTGGAAAATACACCTATGGTGAAGATTTTGAAGACAAGGCCAGATTTTGTGTGGAGTCTCAGAATGGTCTTGAAAAACACATGTTAAGTAAAGGCGAGGGAAGAAACCTGCTACTTATGGCTGTATCTGGATTTAGGTAACGGAAACCAAATGAGAAATAACCTGATCCCAGCAAAGTCAAAAGGATTTTATTCATCAGGGAGGGTTCTTTTTCTTGTATGTACAAGGAGCACTTCACAAATAAATGGATATGATTTAATTAATTACAAGCTCTGCTACTTTCTGAGCTTTTTTATTCATGCTCATAAGACACAGAAAATGTAATTAAATTATATACCTTAGTATATAATAGCTAGAGTACTGCTAGGAAGGTCTATTCTGCAAGTTGATTTTCTTAGGGTTCCACTGAGGTTTTTAGTCCTTAATTTTGTCAGATTTTCTTTCACAGCTTCATTTTAATTTATGCATCATGAGGTATGTGACTAAGTCATCTGACAAAGGTGTATGGGATGTTCAACACACATCTCATTGTGTTCAGTCATAGCTGAACTTTTTGCCAGTACTGGACTGATGGCAGAGTTGAACATTACCAGAACCCTTATTCACTCTACCACAGTAGAAGTCAGGAACACAATGTGTGCTGTCAGCACTGGTGAGGGAAATATGGAGGTATGGGGCTTTTTATTTTAGAAATTAATGGAAGATTTATAGTCTTTGAAAAGTAACCTGTTAATAGTTTGATTCTCTTTTCCTCAGACATAGTCCTTGCCATCTATCAACCTGTGTTGTGGAAATAAGTTGTGTAAGTAGGTGTAAAATTTACCGGAGTCCTGAAAACCCTCTGAATTGAAACAGGTGTGTTCGTGGCACTTTAAAAGAAAATAGGCACAAAATAGCATGCTCAAGAAGAACAGAATAACACTCAGCATGTTCACCTAATTAGAAATACTTGGAGACTGGACCTACAGTGTATCTTATTATACACAAAGGAACGCACCAGCCCTTTTTATAGAATAGGAAGCAAGTGCTGGTTTGTGTCAATCTCTGCTGGGAGCTGAATGAGTAGCTAAGCCCATGTGAGCACTCCAATTTGGACAGAGATGTGCAGGAAAAAGATAATTTGCCATTTTCAGTTGCATAAGAAAACTGATCAAAGTAATCTCAGAATTAACAGCTTTCAATACTTCCTATCTTCATGTTTTCATGACACTTAATTTTACTAGTGGAAATTTTCAATTTTTTGAAGATTGACTCAGATAATGAGCATGTTGCTTGTATTTATTGCTTTACTTATCATGCACAGAGAGTATAGAGGGCATCTCAAAGTTGTTTTTTGCTTTTTTTTTTCTATTATGTTGTTATATTTACTTTAGGAATACAAACATTTTATTAAATTCTTACTGTACTAATTACTTCAGTTGTCATTCCTCCAGTTATCAATTTCAGAAGAGTAATTTTTTCTAATCATCTATCTTAAACTTCTCTATTCTTTCCTTAGATGCCAAGAGGATATTACTTGGAAAATAATAAGGTCCTATTATAGGACCTTATGCATTGTAAAGGAATAAACAAGACATGAATGACTTGCACCTTTACTTTGAGATATATATTTCCGAAACCCACTTCCTATTTTGTATAAAAGATAGTCTTATCTGAATAGTTATTTCTTGACAAATGTGTATAAAATTATTGATTTAAAATACTTTTGGTAATGATGAGGGAATGTGAGAATATTTTCTTTTTATATCCTAGTCAGAAACATTTTTGGTGAATAACTAAACCCAGATAATGCTAGTAACTTCTAGATAGACTTGATCTATAGCTCTCATTGAGTCAAGTCTGAAGAAAAATGGCTCAATACCTTAAAAGTAATTAAGACCTTTATCTGAAAAACAGTTATATATGTGCTTAATTTAATGCATGTAAATAATCCAGTTGACTTAAATGGGAATATTCATAAGCATTAAGTTAGGCACAGTTTGCAGGATCAGGAAGTAAAATTCTTCATTTTGTGCAAAGCGTTGTATAAATTTTCTGTGGGTTTCCCATGTGTTTTGGGGACATAGAATAGTTTTCCTCTATACTAGAAGCATTCTAAATCCAGGCTATTCAATTTGGCATCTGCCACTTCTCTGATTATGCTGAACTCAAGCATGTGAAATGAGTTTTTCAGCATAAAGATTCTCATTTTCAGCTATTCCAAATCCTTGCTTTGATACAGGAAAACATAAGCTTAGGACAGTGGCAAAACAGCAACATATTCTGAGATAAGTTTTTGGATGTTCTTAAATCTATAGAAGTTTTGCTATTGATTGTATAGCTTTAATTTCTCTCCAGGTTTCCTGATTCAATACCCTATCAACTGTGTGACTTTCCTTTCTTGTTATGTAGGTAGAATGTGATAAGATACTTAAGTCAGTAATCCTTAATTTCTACATATAAATCACATATGAATCCTGTTTCAAACTCCTATCTATATGTTCGTTTCTTTTTTATTTTTCTGAAAACAGTCTAAGATATATTAGCTTGAATGTATTTCTGTAAGAGAGGGGAAGATTAAAAATAGAAGCCTTCTAGAGCATTCAGTGATAGGAAAGACTCCTATCTTACAGCTTTTCTAAATTTGCTATAAACTTGCAAATTTAATTAAATTGTTTTGTTTGTTTCATGCATAATTGACAAGGTGACAATTAACTACATGGTATGTTGTCCTTTGCCTCAGGTATAGAACACTAAATTTGTGTGCTGAGAAAAGGAATGAAATGTGCTGGAATTCAAAAAATCAAAACCGTAAAAAAATGAATTACTTTGGCTTTAGCTGTTGCATTTGTATCCTGCCTTTGTTCCTACCTGCTAGCCTAGGCATCTGCATTTAGTACTTGTTAGTATACTTGATCTCTGCCTAGTATGTAGTAAAGGAGTTTTCATATTGAACAGTAAATAAATGACAAACCTCTGGAAGGTCTAGAAAACATGTCACAGAAATGTCTGAAAATCCCAGGAAAATTGCAAATTTGAGTTAGAATGAAAACTGGTTTCTCCCTTCTGTATAGGTTAGGTACTTCATTTGGATGATCATACTGGCAGTCCAAAGCAGCAGCTGAATATTAACCTTTTCTACACCTAAATTGCAAAGTATCTCCCTTTCTATAAATAAGTGAATTGTCACAGAGAAAAGGAGTCTTGGGAAAAAAATGTTAAAAAAGGAAGTAAAAACATTCTAATTGGAGTCTGCAAAATTTGTGCATCAAAAGTATTTATGTGAAAACCTATGATGTCCTTAATTCTGGCTGCAAAATTTGCAGTTGGCTGGTAAAGCAACAGACATACAGCATGCAACTCATGTGACTAAAATATGAAAATAGAGAAATAGAAAGAGAAATGTCCTTAAATGTTTTTTTTTTTTTTATTTTTTTAATATAGGATTAATCTGTAATTAAGTAACCAAAATTATTACATAAAATGTGTGATCCTAGAAAAATGCACAAGGCCCTCGTGTCTATCATCATTGATTTGAGTGTTGGGATGTGTCAAGGAGAGGCGAGGTCATGCAGCCAGTGCAATGAGGCAACATGCATATAGATTTAGAGCATGCTTGACTCTTACGTTCTTGATATTTCTATTAAGAATGGCAAGCACATCACTGTCTACTGTATTGCTGCTTGGAGTCATAGTATTCCTTGCCATTCTGCCCTTATCCATAAGATTTTTTTTTTCTTACGGGAAACAACACCAGAAATGTTTTCTTTGGAATGCAAAATAATGCACCTTGAAGATTACTTCTGCACTGTATTATCTTTAGAATAGCAAAGGATTAAAATAATAAAAAAACCCATATAATCCAATGAAATTTTGTATGGATAGATCTTTAAGTTTTGGGCTATGATTATTTGAGCTGATGCTAGTTTTATCTTCTGTTTTAGTTTACATGATCAAGCTTGTAGAAGAGTTGCTGGGAAAACTGATGTATACAGCTCTTTTCCTAAGGAAAGCTAAAGAGATTAGAATGTTTGGCTATACAAATATATTGTTGGAAGTAGAAAAAAAAGTACTTTTCTTTCTTTAGAGAGTGAACAAGTTGTGTGTGAAAATTAAATTGTGTTGGTAATACAAACGTTTTTCCTCTTCCCTCCGAAATTCCAGGGCTAGAGACGTAATTGAAATTTGTAGGGTAAAGGTTTTTTAAAGTATTGTCCATGTGTCTTGATTTGTGGCACTGTCTGTCTGCAGAGTACACATGTAAAAAATGCTCCTTCTGTGGCATTGCTTCCTGTTGGCAAGACAAACACAAAGAGCAAGACATGTCTGCTGCTGCCTCCACCTACTTGAGCAGAATACAAACAAGCGTATGTTGCTAAGTCCTTGGGCACTACATGTTATGGGTGAATATCTGCAGGAGCCTATGGCCAGGGGAATAAATTCTCAGAGCTGTCTTTCCGCCCTCCCTCATCCTATACATCGGTGGCCATAATTTCATCCGTAATATTTGATCTGGAAACAAACAAATCATTTTAAGTTTTGTTATCTTAGAAAAATAAATGACGCTTTTTATTATTTTTTTTTAAGTGTCATTCATCCTTCAGTTGTATCACTGTAATTAGCTCAACATGTAAATTAGATATAATAATTCCGTGGCCCAATATGCTGATTGAGACAGACAACTGTACCAAAGGATGTATCTGTTTCAGGTAGTAAGTACTTTCACTGAAAGGCACCTTCAAGAAATACTTCAGGCAAAACCCAGAACCTTTCTAAACACTGCTAGCATTTATTAATGAATAGTCATATTTCCTCTTTTCTCCTCTTTGTATCAAAACTTAATTCCACATATAAAAGAGAACAAATTCTCCATCTCCTTCTCTAAGTGGAAAAGCATTATAGTTTAATTTAGATGAATAAAATGGTGGTTCTTCTCCAAGCCTTTAGGCAGTAGAAAACCTATGGAAAAGCTTGTTCATGGAAGATCACACTCAATTGTCTCAAATTTGAAAGTCTAATTTATCATATAAGGAGATGTGTTTCTTCCATTAATATTTTGAAAAATAGTAATTTTCTTAAATACTTCTCTTACACTGATATTTTTTCTAAAATATTAATATTCAGTTCAAAACCACTAACTCAGCTGTTGATAGAAATTGTAATGTTTGCCTTGGTTGTGTTGAAATGTTTTATTTTGTTTTTTTAATGTTGAATTTAAATATAAAAAACTCCATGACACCTTTTGACCTTATTACCTTGAAAAATTTCCCACTTTTGAGTTCTTGTCATCATTTTAAGTACAAATAAAATTTTGGAATATTTTTCTCCTTCCAAAGGATAGCAATTATATATTTAAATAGAGCTCTGTATTCTAATTCTTTTTGAGGATGATGCTAAAGAAGTCTTCAAAAACGTAAAAACAGTTTGGCTTGTTATATACAGGGATAGGAAGCTCCAGTGAAAAATAAAATGCTGATTCTGAGGGGAAGTTTGTCTTTCCCACAATATTGCAAAACCTGCAGCTTGGTATATAAACAAAACCAACATAATCTTCATAGTCTTCATCTAATAACACTGTTAAAGAGAGACCAATAGGGAATTCAAGTCTTTTGTAGCTTATGAACAGCAGCAATTGTTTTGTAAAAATGATGTTCATACCCTTTGTTTTCAGTTAAATAACAAGGTGACCTTTTCTGACTTGATTGCGTTTTTGACCCATTCCATTCTTGAAGACAGAGAGGTTCCATTTTCAGGGAAGAGAAACTAACTTGTATTGTTTTCCATCGTTAGCTATTATCTATCGGGAATTGCAGTAGGAAGTGCTTTATTTTGCTTTCTTGATTTCTAAATTATCAGAAAAGGATAAAAACTGATAACATGAAAACGCTTTTATAGGTTGTCCTCTCTTGTTGTCTATACTTTTCTGTATTTTCCTGATGCTTGTTCATTTTCAAATGGAACTGATACAATATTTTCATCACCAACCTTGTAAAAGATAATGTAGCGTGTTCTGGAAAGCAGGGAACATAAAAACGCTCTTGCCTGAAGTAGGAGAAAAAACAGTTAATTTCAATCCTGATGACAGTTTCTTGGTGAACAATAGTCTCCCAGAATTGACATGGAGAAGTAATGAATGAATGAAAGGAGAACTGAGTCACAGATGCACTTTGCAATCACTTTAGAACATCTACACTCTTCCAGCCAAAATACTATTAATACGTGTGTCAGCACAGTGAGTGAATCTCATAGTGTGAACGCATTGGAACAGTTCAGGAAAGAAAATGAAGAATATCCTCAGGGACAGACTTTTCTTTTTCTCTGAGAGACTCTTCATTATTCAGGCATTGTGATACTTTTCCTTATTTGTGTAAAGATTAAATTGCACATGATTTCTAATGTTTCTGCTACTCCAACTGTCATAGGTCGATGACCTTCATGGAAGTGAGATAATAGATACATCGTCTGTTGTTCGGGCAAGTGCTGTTCTTCCACAGCCCAGTACTTTTCTATTGTTATAAGTCGAAAGCAATTAAATAAAAATACAACAGAAAGTTTCTAGACTATCTTTAGTATTTCATATATGCCCGTATGTGACTGTCATTTAACATTTATGTGAGATATTATGTAATGTTATAATGACCTAAGAAGCATACACTGAGACTCTTCTACATGGCTGAAACAACAAATTAGTGAGAGATGTCCGTGTGTATTCAAGTAATGCAGTTTCTGGAAAGGAGCCCTCTATTGTCTGAAATCTGTAATCCAAAGACCTGATGTGTTTGCTGTTGTGTGATACTATGACTGCTAAAATCCTATCCAAATCTTTTCATATTGCTTCACATCCTAATTGGGGCAAAAGTCCATATTTCTGCATTACATAAAAACTATGTGCTATATACACATTCATATAAAGACTAATTTCACTTAAGACAAATGTCCATTACTTCTTAGTAATTCCTTGTTTCTCTATAATGCGTTCAAAAATTTTTCATCCCTTAGCAGTTTGAGGAACCTTTATTTTTCATTAGCATCTTCCTAAGTGCTCTAAGTAGACAAATCAAGATTGTAGATGTATTTTTTTTCCACCAATGGTTGATGTGACACAAATGCTGTATAGAATACTATTGAATCTTGCAAAGCACAAAGCTCCTGTACAAGAAAGTGCATTCTATAGTTTGTGTACCTCTCTATTCTTTTTATTTTCTTTTCTTTTTCTATTTCACGTGTCAATTGTGTCCCCTGATTGCTCCTATCATGAACAATAAATTCCTCCAACTGTTTTGGAAAAATATTTAAAATATGTGTTTTAAGATATTAACTCTGCAGAATGAACTTTTGGCCTCTAAATATTTTATAAATACTAAACCAGAAGGGATAGATATAGTTTTATTTAAAATTTTCCATAATCAGGTTTTTAGATAGCACTTTGCAAGTGGTGTATTGCTTTTGCTGTGGATAAAGAAGAAGTTCAGCTTTAAATAGGATAAAAAATTGTTGGGAAATGACTGTATGGATGCTTTAGAATTGGCTGTGAAAAGGTAGAGAGATAAGGAAAATAATCACAATTTTGATCTTGGCAAGAGCTTACTACAGGGGTTTTACACTGTCATTTAACTACTACTTCAAAGCAAAAAACCCTATCCACAAAGCCCCGGTTCTTTGCAAATATTTGCAACCTTATAAAGCATGTTACAGCAGGAAAAGGTATAACTATTTTCCCTCTCTACATAAACATTGTCTGTACATAAACCAGTATATACCTTTGTGACAACTACCCACCATTTATATCATATTGGTCAGAAGATATAGTTGTTGTTAGTAAACTCTTCAGCTAATATTATGGTTTTTTAAATGTGTTTTCATTTAAATTAGTTTCTAACAAAAATGATAGTTCTTTGGATGCTGAAGAGAATGAATTTCAGTTCAGATAACAGTAGGAGAAGGAAAGCTGTTGCTGAAGTACTTGGAAAATTTATGTATTATATTCCCTTTTTGGCAACCATGTAATTACTGTAGCAATTAATAATTCCAAATAAACATTATCCTGATTCCATATCCCATTCATAGGAATGCTAGATGCTGGAAGAATGTGTCTTGTAGCAACAGATTGAATTACTTGGATGTTATCCTTCTACATATACAGCTAAAGTATTAGCTTATCATTTTAGTATTTGATCTGTTGTGATATTTTGATTAGATTTAGGCAACATTATATATCTCTAAACCAGACTTGCTTCAGAGCAAGTCATTTGGAGCCCACGTAAGCATTTTGTTGATTGTAGATATCCCACTCTGTATGCTTTAGACAGTGCAAAAGAGACTATTGGTTTTGTTTCTCAAATGCATTATATAGAGTTGTATATTGTATTAGTTGCCAGAACTATGTATAGGAAACTGTAGATCAATGTAATAATGGCAATGAAAAAGTAATTATGATTGATACTTATAGACATAATATCTTGAATATAGCTGAGGATATAGTGTTGCAAAGACATGCATCCAAGGAATGCTGTTTTGTATTTGTTTCAAATCCAGGAAATAGGATTTGTGTTAAACTTCTACAAGCAGTCCCCAGGACAAAATTGTTCACAGTGCTGATGGGAATTTATTTGGATGTGGCCTTCAGGTGACTGCTACTTTTTAGGTTGCTTTTCTCAGGAGTCTTTCATTCAGTGGCAAACAGGTTTACAAGGTGCCTAATTCTGAGTCAGATGTACAGATTTACTAAATAACTAAACCACATTCATATCTCTGCAGCTTTTTTGAACAACTTTTCACTTTCTAACCTTGGAAGCTCATCAGGCTGGTTCTTGAGACAAACTTTTACATCTCTTAAAAAAAGCTACCTAGTACCTGCCTTTTTCTACTGAATAACTGAAACCACCAAGCTCTTGTAGGAAATCTATACTTGGCAGAGATGCAATAATCTGACTAAGCCAAACGTTGGTGATGATATCTCATCCTACCTTTGAAAGTCTGTGATGAGCAGTAGATGATGGAACTTGCAGGACTGTCGAGATTAATTTTATTTGAATGGCATTCAGCTTCTTTACGCTAGAGAAAGTCAAGGGAACCTAGCAGCACTGGCAACAATTTTTCCTAGCTCAAGTTTATATGAAATCAACTATTACATTTTATGTTACTGAGACTTGCTTAATCTTGAATGACAGGATTTTTTTCTTCACCAAGATAAAACAGAAAATAATTTGCTAAGCTATATTACCACTTCCCTTCCATGCTTTGGAATATTTCTTCGTTGAGTTTGTTTCCAGTTCTAGGGCCTGCATAGGCTGGATTCCATGTAGATTTACACTGGATACACATAAAAACATATTCTACTTCTCCACCTGTATTTCTGCTAGTTATTTTTTGCCTAAAGTAAAATATCTCCAGATGAATTAATGCTCCTTGGGCTGTCTGTAAACGAAACGTGTTTTCTCCTGTATTGGTGATCACATACCTTCTGGTCTTGCTATCACGTGAAGGTCAGCTTTCTCCTTATTCTCTGTTACAGAATTGTACCAGTTTGTACTCAGTCCTAGAAGACCCTGGATGCACACAGTTTTCATGGTTTTATGCCTGCTTTGCAGAATCATTAAGTAGCTGTTCTACATATAATGACTATTTTAGCATATGATAGTAATTTAAAGCAGAAGCACAGGTTGAGCAAGAAGGAAATGCTCTGGAAAGCAGGATCGTCTCCTGTCTGGCCAGCTCTGCAATGCCTTGCCACCAAACTCCAGCTTCAGAGAGAACGGTGGGACCCCATGTGCAGTATAGTAACTTCAGGACTGGTTTCTGTAACCTGTTTTCCATTTTTCAACATTGGATCACTCTAAAATTACCAATATCCTTGCAAAAGTAATTATTTTAGGTTTTGTCCCTTCCTCAAGCCTCCATGTTTGGTCCTTCTAGCTTACAACTGCTGCTTTATTTGAGGCCTGGAGCTTAACACTTGAAGTTGTGAGCCATATCTTACCCTTTATTTCTGTTTTCTGTCATCTCTTTCCCCCTTCCTCATGAAAACAGTGGTACAAGAATCAACATATATTTCATTTTTCTGCATGACTGCTATGTTTCAATTTCTTAGGGGTCTGCTGTTATTGTCTAACAATTCGCCAAACCTCTTTTTTCAGTGCAGTATTCTCTTTTTTCTTGATTATCAATTAAAAAGAAAACAGTATTTGTTAGGTTCTAAAAATCATATTTCTAACCTCACCTATTTCTTGCCTTTTTCTTAATTACGTACTTCTAATGATACAACTTTGTCTTCTATAAGCAAATTAAACTCTACTACTAACTCTACACTACTGACTAAATTACTTTTCCTTAAACTCTTTCTGCAAACCATTAAAACATGGCTTTCACTTAACAGATGGTGGTGTATTCCCTTTACAAAAGCCACACCTGTTTATCTGCATTGTGGAGGTCCTAATTTATTTTTCTTGATCATTCTGCTATCTCTGACAGAATAATTCCTTCTCCTGTGCAGATCTTTACCTTTTTCTCTTCCTCATGTGTTGGTTTAATGTTAAAGCTTTGACAGTTCCCACTTCTTTATGCTAAAAAACCTGTAGACTGTTCTGTTTTCTCTTGAACTAGCTTCCACGTCTACATGCTACAACGGCTCTGCTAATGGTGAAATAATTTTCTCTTCTGTCTCGATTTCTCTAAATATAAAATTCAACTATTGCATTTTAGAAATTATATCAAGGGGGCAGGAGACTCACAATTCTATACAGCAATGTGAGTGCTGGCCATGTGGGATCTGTAGTTTGAAAATAATAATTATGCACTGTGATTATTTATTTATCAGTGAAATTATCTGTTAACTCCACTAATGATGTATTAAGAGAATAATTACTGCATGTACTTCTATTTTAGAACTGGTACCCTAAAGAATGAGATGATGTTTTCATGATTAGTAAGCCAAAAATAAATCTAAATTATTTTTATATTATTATGTTTGTTTTCATAGGTCAATAGCACTTGAAAGGACTATTAAGTTAGGGATTAGTCTCCCATTTGTCACATAACAAATATTGTAAGAGCCTTGGTGGGGTATATCTAGTTCGACTTAATTTTTAGGTGACCATTTGTGTGTCTCTTTCACAAACACTGAATTTTTTTACACTGCGTTCAGGTGTAATAATTCAAAATGTTGGTGTGGTGCCATAGTGCTATAGCCTCAAAATGTCCAAATCAGATGCTTTTGGATTCTCAAATTTCATGCAAACTCCTTTTGTCTGAAGATGCTTTAGCAAAAAGGCAAAGTTTTACTATCTCATTTTAAAACATCACTACTGGAGTTGAAGCTTTAAGCATTTGTATTTCTAAAGACCTATTTATATTAATCCTTTAAATGTATAAGAATATTTCAGTTTTGTTTTGAGTGTCTGTTGCTAATATCAGATTCAAAAACCACTTTATGCATCTGTGTCAGTTCTACAAAGATAGCTTCATTATCATTACAATACTAGCTGTCGACAGTACACTGTATGAGACCATCTTTATGTTGGCAAATTACTCCAGTCTTTTCGCATAACTGGATGACAAATCCCAAATTATGGTGCTCTGATTTTATAATTTGTCCTTCTTTACGGGTATTATTGCCTACATGCACTGTGGGGAAGAATTCTGCATTGGTAGGGAGATAGACTGTTAATGTAAACATGGGAAGAGGTCGTTGATAGGAGAGGAAGTCCAATCCTGGGACCAAAGTTATGTGTGACTTAAATTAAGTAATATTAGTGCAGTAGTGATTTTCTGTATTTTCTTCATGTTGTATGCTATTTTTCAGAATGTGCGGGGCTTGGAAAGGGATTTTTTTTATGTAGGCATGGTGGGTTTTGTTTTATAGTCTACCACCAGCCTGCACAATCAATAAGGGGCAATAGGAATTCTATATCTATCATTAACTGGAGTGTTTATTAATTCTCAATTAGAGTGCTAATCAGTCTTACCTGTGCAAACTCATTGAACAGAATGGGGTGATCCAGGTGTCATCCAAGGTATATGACTAATGTGAGATCACAAACATTGCTTTGAGAGAGTAATTTGGCAAGTACAGGCAATCCTGTGCAAGATTTAACCCATATTAACTTTAAGACCCAAGCGTGACTCAACAGTTAAGGCTATGGATATTGCTGTAGTTATTTGGGTACAATTAGATTGGTATTTTAAAGTCATTATTCTGTATGGGATTTTTTTTTTTTTTTTTAGATACAAGATGCTTTGTGATTATAAGAACAAGCTGATGCACTTTTCATAATCACATAGGAAAATACTATTTTCTTTCGAATTTCTGAAAGAACAGAGAGGAAGATTAACAGTTATCAATAGGCCATCAAAGTCTGCATATATGAAAGCTGTTAGAGAATCAGGACAACACACTTGTCCTAATAAGGGCCACTGCACACTTTCTTATTGTGAAGAGATCTGTTCTTATTGCACAAAATTACTCTGGTTACTGTTGCATGTTGATGGGTCACAGCTGTTACATCTTTTACCACTATCAGTGGAGTAAACCTTTTTTGTACAACTAAAACACATATATTAGTCTTTGAGACAATTAGAAGAAAGTAGTGACTTAAATTGTATTTCACAGTAAGGAAAAATAATTTCTGTAGGTAGGGAAAAACATAAAATCCTTTTACCACTGATCACAAAAAAAAAAAAAAAAAAAAAAGAAGAAGAGAGAACTTTCCTAAGAAAGAATTTTTCTTTATCAAATACTTAATGTAAATATTAAGTTCTGAAATTTAAAATGTGACTGCTTTCCTTCTTAGATTGTACTAATCTTCAGTTTGCATCAGCTTTAGGCCTCTGTTTTGTTCACATTAAAAGCTTTTAATGTGTGGTTTGTAACTCTGAAAGTCAAGTCGTGGGCAAGGTTCTTAGCTGGCAAATATCACTTGTCGCACTTAAACATTGGAGTTAAGTCACATCATACCATAGTGGGATGTCTTCTGTTTGGTTGGAAACAAACCAAAACCATCACAAACCACGGAAGTAATTAAGAAATATTCTCTAGGAATTGCTTCTTTTTCCTCAAGGAACTCCATATAATGCTGTGAAACTTGAAAATTCAATTTTTCTTTTCCCCTTAGCAAACATTAGAATCACATCATGGGAATGATTTCTTATTTTTTTTAACATAGTTTCAGGCTGTGAAAAAAACAAATAGAGAGCTGTTAATCAGTATTGTAAGTCAAATAACGCATTTTAAAGATGAACTTGAAACGCAAATTGTGCCTGTTAATCCCAGTCAGTTTCTGTGCTTCTCGTGTACTTGATAATACTGTGAAGCTGACAATGGGCTCAGTAAAGGAGGGGTATAGCTGATGTGGCAGACAATAATACAAGAAGCAGTGTTGACGTTATACATCATTAAGTATTCCAGGATTGTACCAGTTCCCGTTCTTTGCTCTTTCTCTCTTTTTCTTTGTTTGTTTGTTTGTTCAGTATCTTAAATTTTCTTCTCTGCCTTCCTTTTTCCCTAAACCTCATGCCTCATATCCATGTTACCTCATTTTTATTCTGGAATCATCAGAAAGTATGTAACCAGAGTAAATCTTTATAGTTTCACCAGACGCTTTGCTTATAAAATAACCACTCCCCTCTTTATTGTATTTCAATTGATATGCAAAATTTGAACTTCTGTAGCTCAACTAATAAATAAACTGATTTGTTTAGCCCCATCTGTGTGAAAATACGAATTCACACATACAAAAAAAAAATATCTTGGCATCTAAACTGAATACTACAGTCATTCACAATCTACTTAATCTGGATTTTCATTTGCCCCTGAGTGGTAGCTTCCTTTTATTCTTAGTCTCTCAGTATTTTACTTCCAGACTTTTGTTGTCTTGTTTTGCCGTGTATAGAGCGCTTAGCTGTTCCTCTCTAAATTAGCTATATCTGGTACTAGCTCCAAGAGCTTACTTCATTATAGTTTATAATTTAATCCAAAGTTACCTGCTGAAAAGAACAGACTGAATTTGTATGAGAATATGTGCACGCATCCGGTCACTCACTCTTTGTTGAATTACAATAAAAATGCATCTCTGTTGCTCTGATAAAAAGGCTGATGTGCTAGAAGAGATACTTTTCTATAATTGGTAATATGAATCTGATGCTCTTGCTTGCTCGTGTTTGTTGCTATTCTCTCCTCTATAAGCATGTTTATCGAGGTCTACCGAAAGCCCAGAAGCCCATAGGTCAGAGAACAGCATTTTGATGGATTATGGGATTGTAACTGTCCCTGCCAGCTGACAGCTTTTATTGGCTGGGAGGATGAGCCTGTAAACCTTTATATAATTATTGTATTAAAGCCACTGTGCCTCTGTGTTGCTGGCACTTGTTCAGGGATCAATGTGAAGATAATTTCAAAAATGAATAGTAAGTATTGATCGTCCCTTGGTGGAGCCTTATCAGTGGCTGAAGCAGACTACTGTAGATTATAACTTCAATGTCATTTATGATGATATGATATGTATTGCAGAGTAGCAATTTAAACAAAGGGCTGATTTAATTCACAATGGATTTTTGTAGCGTGATGGGTAATAAATCACAATCTGTGTAATTTTTCGAAATGAACACATGTTGGCAGTAGTTCAGGGCAGTTCCTGGGAGATCTGAAAATGACCAGGGAGGGCAAATATCAGCAGTGAACCCCTTCTGAATGATTGTCCCTTACTTGGTTCTGACATTCAGATGACCTTGGGGCCTCTGCTGGCAGCTGCTGGTTAATTTTCTTCACTGAGGACACAGTTTAACTTTCTATCTGTCTGCCAATTACCTGACATTTTCAACTTATCACCTTCTATTTTTCAAATTATTGAAGGCACATCCACATTTTGACACTTTTTTTAGGCAAGTTTTTTGCCTGCTGCTGAGACATCTCTCTGCCAAGAGACTGTTATATCCCTTTTACTCAAGAAATTAATAGCTCACCAAACTGTGAGGTGAAAAAGCAGAGATGTTATATGGAATATTACAAAGCTTCCCTTCAGGATAGCAAGTCTGTCTGTGTGTGTGTGTGTGTGTGTGTGTGTGTGTGTATAAAAAGCAAATGATACCTGAAAAATAATAACCGAAGGTCAGTGTGTAAATGTGTTTATAGCAACTGACAGGAAGTATTTTAAGCATATGACATATTTTAGTACTTCATTTCCTTGCTAGATATTTTTTTCTTTTCAATCAGAAATATTTCTTCTGAAAAAATCTGAAGAGATTGATTTCAACTATGCAAAAAATGGGTTGCCATGAAACTCTCAGGTTGAACTGACTGATAGTCCAAACAACTCTAATCAAGATGTGTCCCTAATAATATATGAAATCCTAAAGCAGTGTAGGTTAGTTTTGTCTGAATTTCATGGCTTTTGGATTAATTCAGAAAGTAATGTTGCTTATATATTTCTGGTGAATTAAATGTTACACGTTTTATTTTATTTTTTTATAACTTTCAGTCAGTGAGTTGAAGTCCTGAAAAAAGACATTTATGAGCTTAAGAGGAAATAAACAGTAGGCTTATGGGGATCAGTCACAACATATCAAAAAGCTCAAGACTAATAAAAGATAATCATTAAATGTTAACTGCTTAAAAAACTTAGGAAATTCGAAGAACAGTACAAGAAAATGGTAAAGAATATATCATTTCCTATAGAAACTGGGAGTAATTTTTTTCCAATTTCTTCCATCAAAAAAGCATCTCCTCTGTTTTCTGAAGAATAATTACTGTCTGAAACAAAAGAGAGCCCAAGTTTGGAGCCCTTTACTGAATTACTGCTTTCTGAATGGTTCTTCTCTACAGAAATTTGAATAGTTACACATCTCCTTTAAGTGACGTAGTCAGTTGACCATTTGGTTAAGAGAAAGGAATTTAAAAATCTGTGTAGAAACAGGGAAACAGATATTGTAGCCAGAGACATCATATTAGGACCCAAGGATTATATATTTGGAAAAACACAGTTTGGTTTACACACAGCTTCCAAAGTGGGAACAGGGGAGGATATTTACAGTAGTTTCCTAGTCTTTAAAACTGTCTCTGCAGTCATCAGTGCAAAAGGAAGTGGATCTGTGTGTAGAAAGAATCAACCGTCACTGAAGACCCAGTATTCATACCTATTTTGATGAGTTAATTTTGGATTAATTCTAATCTCATCACATGGATTGAATTCACAGTAGCAGCTGGAGAGCACTATATTTAGTTGACTTGAATTGCATCAGAAAAGAATCCAGTCACGTGTTTTTTAACCATTCCACAATGCAAATCAAAGCACAATGACTGAAGACAGCCAAGAGATTAACTGCCAAACTAAAATATTAACATAGATCTACCGAATGTCCTCCTAATGTGTAGCTATTCCTCATGACACTCCAACACTATCATGGGCTATATTCATAACAGAATGCAGAACACAGGATTTCTCCTCTTTGAGAATAAACTTTTCTCATTATTTAAAAATATTTGGTAGATTATTTGTATGAATATACAGATTCATTAAAGTTCTTTGATTATTCAGTCTTAATACCGTGATAAAAATATCTGGACTGGAGACCTAGATTGAACAGTGCCTTCTTTTTCCTAATCAGGGTGAGTGTACATTTTATTACTTATCAGTATTTGAAACTAAAAACAGACGTGTTTTTCACAGGTCATCATTACCCTCCAAAATGCACAAAGACACTGTATATTTCTTTTATGGGGATGTACACTGTTAGGAGCATGCACTGTGAATGAGAACTTTTATTTACTTTTGCATTTTCAAGAAGGGGGAGAGGAGAAGAAAATTTTAAATGTATTGTGACATTGTCATGTCAAAACATTGATACGTAAACCCCTTATTGAAACAATAAGTGAAAATAAATTAATTTTGCTTTCAGTCGAATCTTTATGCAGCTACAGGAGAACTTGGCTTGGATGGGTCCTCCAGAGGCCACCGAGTCCTGCCTCCTGCTCAGTACAGGTCCAGTTGCAAGGGGTTGCTCAGGGCCATATCCAGGCCAGTTCTAAGCACTTCTGAGGACAGAGATTTCAAATCTCCTCTGGATACTTGTGCCAGTGTTACCCACCCTCATGGCTGTGCTCAGAGTTTTGCCAGTCCTCTCTTTTCCTGGCATCACACATCTCTGAGAAGAGACTGGTTCCATCTTTTCTGGACTTTCCCTTTTGAGAATAATAGAAAGCAACATGGTCTCCCTGACCTTTCTCCACAAGTCTATGTCTCTCACATAGATTCTGTGCTCTGGCCCCCTGTCTGCCTTAGCGACCTTGCAGTGGGCTCATTCCAGTATGATGCTGCCTTTCATAAACCAGGGAAACCAGTCTGGACATGGCATACCCAAAGTGGTCTCACAATTGATATTTAGGAGGGAATATTAGTCTTCTTTTCTTAATCAAGTTTATTTATCTATTGTAAAGTAATGTTATTCTGAACATACAAAATGTTCATGGTTGCCTCAGTAACCATTGAGGTTCTGTCTGTCCTGTTCCTCTCTGGATTATCCTAAGAGCCAAAGCATATTGGCCAGCTAAATTGCCTTTACTTCTCCTTTATTGCCACAGCAGCACTAAACAGCAAAGAAATAAATGAAAAACATGAATCCAGGTTTCTTCATTCAGCCTGCCCTTCATGTATCCACAGAATCTTGCTGTTCTGTTTTATTTTCCTAGCTCTTTTCTATATAGAGTTTTATTTTTCCCCTGCAAGGACCCCTGCCCCCATTTTTCTTTCACCTAGCCAGTGTCCCAAGAGATGTTGTTTTCTTACAAAAGTAATGGGTAAAATGTTTGTTAATTTGAAAATCTTTGGTATGTTTGAATTTTGAAAAGTCTGTATTGCTCAGTGATTCTGGCTGTCTGAAGAAAAGGTGACTGCTGTATTTCTTAAAAGATACATCTTTAATTAATCTTAACTTATACTCATAAATTAATTTGTAAAATCCAAGAGAATTTATTCTGAAATTTAAGTGTGTATCATTTCAGACAGAAATCTGTTATATAAAAATTGGGTTGAATATCTACTTCCATTTAATGCCCAAGTTAGCTGTAACTATGTAATGGAGAGTTGTGCATCTTATAGAATGTTTTTTAAACATTTATGCTAAATGCCTGTTGACCTTTAACTACAGCATTGTGAATTCACCATGCAAGTTATTACATAAGTTAATGAGGCCTTAAATTGGGAGATTTTAGAAGATTCTACTGGTTTTGGTAACACTGTACAAAGCCTTAAATATGTAATTCTCCTTTACAGTGAATGATCTATTTTTAATTGGGCTTTTGAACAACTAATGTAGCTACTCAAGACAACTCCACTATTCTTTATTAGCTAATATTGACTTTATTTGTTGCAAGGATCAAATTTGTGAAACACAGCTTTTTACTTTTTATAAAATTCTAACAAGAACAATATTAAATAAATAACTATACAGTATTTGGATGAATACTTTAGTTCCTTGTATGTAATGCCTTTCTGTTCAAGTATATATGTATTTTGTTTTTTAATTGGACAAAATGGTCATATGGAAGTCGGTTTAGATGTTCTAGCAAAAGGATAAGCTGGAAAGATAACAGATGTCCACATCTTTGTCCTTCATGCAGACACTATAAGTTTCCATTTTGATTTGATCACATTTGCTCTGTACTCACTTTGTAAAGGAGGCAGTACTTAGTTATTCTAGCTAGTCTTGCTGATCAAGGATAGAGCTGTGTGGGTACCAAATAAGTCAAACAGGTATACTGTGCAGATTCTTGCTAGTAAATGAGCAAAAAATATGCAAAGTGACTATTTTTTGGTGTTTATGGTGGGTTTTTTTGTGTGTCTGTTTTTTGTTTGTGATTTTGTTTTTTGGGTTGGTTTTTTTTTTTGTATGTTTGGGTTTTTTTGAAAGTGATAGGTGATAAGAAATTGATACTTGCATAGACAGCATATGCATATATTATACCACTTTTGTACTGTTTTTCTGAGAGCAGCAGCTATTTGGTCATGTTAGTTCTTTAAAAACTGAATTAACTTCTAGATAGTGCCTCTAGCAAAACAATGCTCTCATTAAATGCAAGACTTTTCAATAGAGCAACTCTACAATGTTCTCTTCAGTCTTCTTTGTTTTGTACCTGTCTCTTCCAGAGAAATGAGACCTTAGCATCATTATCCAGGAAGATAAACTGTGCATTGCAAACCAACAGTTGTGCAAGCTTGGAAGTCTAAAGGGAGTTGTTTGCAAGAGCTTAAATCTTAAGTAAAGATCTTACTGTACTTCCTAGAACAATATATCCTGCTGCCAGAGCATGAATAAACTAATTGTAGTTTAAGTAGAGTGCTTTATACAAAATTAGCCTTCTTTATATAAATGAAGATGTAATTTATTAATAATCTTGGTCATTATTTGCTGTGGATTAAATTTAGTGCCACACCATCTCTACTGATATCAACAGTGAAATTACAATGTAATCAGTGTAGGACGTGGAGCTTATGTGACTAAAAGAAGTGTACTTAAAATAATTAGTCAGGGCTCAGTTCAGGAAGAATATAAGGTGCCCTTCTCTATGCAACGTACTTTCTCACTTGCACAATCGGTCCAGCAGAAGAGGAACCATAGATAGTTTTTGTATGTGATTCTGACATAACTCTCTTGAAACACTGAATTAAGTAGGATTTGGAGTAATATTTATTTCTCCCTAATCTCACTACCTATAGAACGTAACACACAGGTATTTCAGAATACGACTAGTTTGCCCAGTCATATTGTCAGACTTCCAACCATTGAATGTGTATTGGTTATCTACATGTATGCTTTTATTTTGTAATACTTTAAAGCCTTTAAAAGTGTATTTTAATGTAATTCTATTAACTGAAGGTAGAAAAATAATCCCCTTGCTCAGAATTCAAGAAGAATAGAATTTTCCTAGAAAAGGGGCTAAATTGGTTTTGGCTGTGCTTGGACGAACAGACTTCAGTGCACAGCAGGGCAAAAGAACTGATGTCTTGGGATTTCATCTCAGCCAATAAGCAGTACCCATAGCTTTCTGCTGCTACAAAAAGTGGATCACAGCTCAGGTCTGGGAGTCAGCAGCCTGCACTCAGTGGAGAGAAAGCATCTCACTGCACTGCTTCATAAACTACCACCTCTGTTCTGCTAGTGGCTGCATCAAAAAGAGTGGAGTAGCTAATGTCTAAGAATATCTCTTGGTAGCTCTTGGGCAATTTCTAGGTGCATATCTCTGCAGGCACTTCTTCACTGCTCTTTGACCTTGGGGTCCTATCTTGTTTAATTTGGGGTAACTGTAGGCTTACCCCCATAGCACACAAGTTGTCCTTGTTTTCCTTCTTCCCTAGAGGGTTTCTGGACAGATCAGTTAGGTGGTAGGATTTCACTGAGGCCAAAAAGACCACACCGGGGTGAGAGAAGTGGATGCACCAGGACGCACTTTGTCCATGACAAAACTTAAACTTTTTCTCTTCTGCGTTTAATACACCAGAGGTACGAATCAGATTAGAAAGCAACATGTAGCTGGTTGGCTGGTCAGTAAGTTTTGCTCAGAGTGCTCATGACATTATACAATAATGGGCACAAACAGTGTAAATCTTGTGAGTAGTAGCCAGTTTTCTATATTTCTTCAGTGAAGTTTATCTTCAAAGCACAGCACCCAAGCAGTGACAGAAAAGGAGAGACGGGATCTGAAACTGTTTGCATTTGTTATAAAAAGAGGTTATGTTATTTTCTGACAGGAGGTTAATGGAGAAATCTGTTCACAACATAGTGCTGAGTGTATGGTAACAATATGTGCATGTATATGCAAACATTATGTAACCACTGGTGACAAAAATCATCATACAGGGGACAAGATCAATTTTTAAAACATTGTTGACAGGGCTTAGATTACCTTGTTTTGAAAGATTCTAGATCTGTTAGTTTGGAGACACAGATATGGAAGGTACAAAGATTTGCCGTTTGTGCTTGTTAGTAGCAAGGATCAGGAAGGGAAAATGCATTAAGCAGAAAAGAACAAAATAGCACAAAGCAGAAAATATAGTAAGTGTGGTCTTGAAAAAAAAATATACAGCTAATAATAGGAAAAAACAAACTGAAATGTAAAAAGTATGGAAACGAGGATTGTGAAAGAAAAATATGAGCTAAAGGAATGAAAATGAAGTAAAATACTTCTCTATAATACTTATTTGACATATTAGAAGAATTTCTAAGAGAAGCAAGATAATATGAGCAATGAGGTAATAAATAAAGTTTTAAATTGTGAAGTATGTCACATTTGAAAACTTCTGTTCTAAATTTTTGAGTTTTGATCTTACAAAAGTTACAAAGTTATTTCAAATATTAACACAAGGCCAGTGCAGCTCATTTACTGCACAGTGAATTTGTCATAAGTTGTTTTAGTAGAATTCAGATATTAGACAGCACTTTCAAGCCAAAAACATCCAGAAATGTATCATAATTTTAAATTTGGGACCAAACTTTTACTATTTCAGACAACTCACGACCAGAAAGGAAAAAAAGTATTCTTAAGTATGGGGGAAGATAAGGAAACTCATTGTGCTATAGACTGCAAGATATCATGAACAGTTTTGTTCAGTAATGAGTTTGTAACACCTTTCATGTCAACAGAGGACTGAACAAGGTGCATAATATGAAAAGTGATTTGGTACCTTTTGCATATGTTCCTCTTTCCAGTTATTTTAGCTTTCTACTTGTTTTGCTTTGAAGTGAAAAACCTTAGTCCTTTTGATATATTTCATAAGGAAAGGAATAGAGATAATTTCAGTGATAGTATTTTTTAATCTCAGGATAATGTGAATGTTTATGGCAGTCTGTAGAGAATCATTTTTCCATGCTTTGTTCCTTGTTTAGCCTTCAAATGCACTATTTATCAGTGTGCAGAGCAAAACTATGTGCATGCCATATCATTACTAGCTCAGGGGGAATCATTTGAACCGATGTAATTTACTCAATATTGGTCAGTTTGACTCCTGACCCTAGTCCCCTGACAGTGTATCCTTGGCAACCCCTGATGTGTGTTAAGTCAGGATGTGCTTATTGGTCTCATCTGTGACAGCTTGCTAAAGGCTGCTTAACATAGCTTGGTCTTTTCAAAAGAAAATTAAAAATCCAATAAAATACTGTATTCTGATCAGACTGGTATTTATAAAAGCACAGAAACAGTAACTTATATTTTCAGCTCTGCAAATCTGATTTCCCATTTCAAATGGAGAAAAGAGGTTTTGGAAGTAAGTTTTAGAGGAAAAGAAAAACTGTTCTAGAACAATATTCAAAGTAATGTGGAGATTAGCCAAACATCACTAGTCTTTGTCAGACATTTGGGAATTCCTTATGTTCCATTGCTACTTACATAAAGGTGGAAGATCAGAATTTTTCTCCACATACATAACACCATTGCAAAGCTGTTTAGACTGTATTTGTGTAAATAAGAGAAGACCTTGCTCACTGAGCTAGCAAAAAGTCCCCTGGATTGTTTTACTGGTTCTGTACCATTTGTAATTATGAAAAGAAGCAATCATACAAGTGTAACCAGGAACTCTGTGATTTTTCGTATCTCGTATAGAGTTGGGGTAAAGCCAGCAAAACGTGATGTTTAGTGTTTGAAGAAGGGGTCTTTGACTATACATCTCACTATTTCTCTCTTCCCAGAGGCTGTATGATTGAATTAACCATGTCTAGTGAAGAAAAATTTAACTAAAGCTGCATTAATCTTTGACCAGACCAATCCAGATTTGTAGTGATGTCAATGATATCAAGTCTTACGGTCTGTGAGATCCTGAACTGAGCATGCTGTCACTGGGACAGAGGATCCATCTGCTAACCCAGTATTCTGCCAGGCAGCATGGATATCCTACTGGTTTAGAGAGTAATCAGCAACAAAAAAAATCCCCAAACCAACCACAAACAAAAACCTAAAAAAAAAAAAGGGGGGCTCTAGGGCTTGTCAGAACAAATAGGTGGGCATTCTTTTAACTTCTTTTTAATTTTGTTAGAGGTCTACCTCTTGAAAGCAATCTCTGCCATCAGCTACATAATCTATTAGAAATGTATTCTAGATTCTTTCATTAAAAGGACATGTAAACACAGACTCTTATTGTATGTACTGTTAAGGTTTTGATTATACAGCCATTGTTATAATTTAAAAACCAAGGATTCCTTGGAAGGTTGCTAAAAGGTTGTAAATCTGCTGCATGTTTTCTTTAATTAAGTGTATTTCATGAGGTATCAGAACACTTGAGTAAATTCTGTTATTAATTCTTTGGGTTTATTTTATATTTTCATTCCAAATCAGCAAATGGGAAAATACCTTAGGAATAAAATATTTTCTAAAGAGATGGAGCAAAGTGCTTCCAGGAAAGTGCTATTTAAACCAACACTCAGGAAAGCAGTGGTAACTTTAGGTGCTTATTTTGAGTGTTGTGATTATAAGCTGAGGTTGCTGTCTGTTTCAAGTACCTCTTGTCTGATTCAGTAAGCATCAGCCAGTACTTCAGTGAGGTAATGATTCCTCATGCTGTCTTCAGTGAGGGTGTACAGTACTAACATATTCCTAGAATGCATTCTGGCTTCTAACTGAAGCAACAATCCTGTGTAAATATTTATATGAGACTGTGTGTTTAAACTGGTTATATTCTTGTAAAGGTGAATTTTATTTAGGTAGAAGTGATTAGACTATGGTCTGTGTGGCTTGAGGTCTAGGTGCTTTCTTTTTGGTGTAGTTTTTTGTTTTCTTGTGGGGGTTTTTTTGAATGTTTGGTGGTTGTTTTTTTTTGGTTTGGTTTGGTTGGTTCTTTTATATCCACTAAGCTTTCCTGGTCTTAATAGCTGTGTTGTGAAGTGTTGCATTTATGTACAAGCTAAAATGCCAGTTAGAACGTGTTATCTCATTTTCAGGCTAAGAACATGAGTTTGCTAAAAAGATTTAGAATTAATTTATGTTCAAGTATGGGACAGTACAATAGAAGAAAAGGTCCTATTGGCGCAATAGGAAAGGACCAGAGTTTTGTAGGGACCAAATACGTTTTTCAACAATACAAAGTAGTTACAAGTTTGACATACCTGTCCAGAAAAAACAGATTTCTGACTGTATTACAAGGAAATGCTGTATCAGACCCAGAATGTGTAATGTATCACTGGCTCTCAATCTGGGGAACAGATAGCAGCTGGAATGCTATATTTACTGCAGTGCTTCAGTGGCAAAGCTATGAGCTGCTTTGGTTACTAAACACTAATTTTCCTCTTCTCAAAAGTATTGGGACATATCATGGGTTTGAGTTCTGTCTGAAATCACTGTGGGACCTATGTGCTAAAGACTTTCAGAAGCTTTTGGTTAGCACATTGTTTGAACTAGGTATCTAATTTCTCTTTATAAGGCTTACTATATATATATTCGGAGACATATGCTTGTAATAAGTTTTCAAAATAATTTGCTAGCTAAGATAAATAGCACTGTAGTTCTAAAAATAGAGGTTGCATAATAAAACATTATACAGCTTTAGAGCACTAGCATAAAATCTTATCATTCTAACAGGCATATACTAATAATGATGTTTTACATTTTAAGGCATCAAACTATTATTTAGCAAACAATTTACATACGTAGGGAAAAAAAAATACTGACCATATCTCAGTTTTACAATACTAACCCAAGAATTATGTAAAATGGCTCAGATGCTTTTTTGGTATTAGTAGAGAAGAAAAAGGGGAATAGAACAGAGGGGAAGTACAGAATTGTCATGCACATGTTATGAGTGTATGATTGATTACATGTGTGCATGTAAAAAATATAGAAACTTACAGGAATTAATAGAAACTGTCCTGAAATTTTAGCTTTTTGATATATGTACAGTTTTACTAATCAGAATGCTAGAAAATTTTAGCATTACAAACTGTGATTGTTCTCTTCTAACCACTATTCTTCTTGTTTTGTTTTGTTTACTTTTTTTTTTACTCTTTTTTCTTTTTCTTTTCTTCTCCTAATACAGGATAAGCCATGATGGCTTCTTAGAAATTACCTCTTTATTTATGTATAAGCATATGGTTAATGATGTTAGCAGGCTGGTGTTTGTTTACTAACCACAAGTGTTGCATGATGTAAATGGCTAAGGTAAATCTAGTCACCAGTAAAAATCAGTTTAATCTGCTTTTTTTTTATTTTAATATGCAAAACAAACCAGTGTATATACCGAGACTGCAGCTGATACAAGTTTTCACTGCCGTCCATGAGAAAATCCAACTGACTGTGGATTTGCCTCATTGACTTTTGCAGGACCAGGGCCTCATTCAGGGAGCTCCTTGGGGTACTCATCATGTCTTAACATCTGAGGTAGCTATAAGCATGCCATGGTTCCAGACACATCTATGATGTCTTATTTTTTGTTGGCACAAATAATTAGGTTTTACCTCAAACCCAGGGAATAATTTTCACCCAAAAGAATAAAAAAGGAATTGATGAGTTTTGGTATAATTTGAAAGCATCTGAATTAGTTTATTATAGATGAATTATAAATAAAGGCAAAAACCAGTCATTAAAGAAACCAGAGGGCAATGTATGCCATTGAGTGACATCTTCTAATTGTAGCCTACTGACCATCCCTCATTCTGCAGTGGCTTCACATATGCAACTTTACGAATGTTGTTTCAACGACTTGAAGACGTAGTAAGTCTTTGAGGACTGCAAGTTACTAAGAGATAATGTGTACCCGCCCACAATTTCTGGGTATTTCTTAGTACATGCTTTGCTAATTTCTTCCAAGTTAAACTGCAGCCCTCCTACAGATATACTAAACAAAAAGCTGAATTCATGACAGTGGTAAAAAACCTATTTATTCTGTGTTTGGTAGTAGACAGAGGACAAAACCAGGTAACTGTCTTATTTTCAGAGGTTATCTAGGATGATATGCAGCACAGACTCGCCTGGTTCTGAAAACTGACCATAATAAGTGATTGATTGCTTTATGTACAAAATGTATGGGACTATGAATTTTTTCCCTATTTTTATAATATTTCATATATGCTATGATCAATTGACTGGTGTATTTGAGACAAAAAAAGACAACATATGAGTGGGATAACCATTGTGCATCTTTTAGTGAAAAGGAAACACCAGCAGGCAGATGATATGTATGTGAAAGTGTGGTAACTGAATTTACAAGAAAATAAACAGTGCTTTTAGCAAGTCCAGCTTGTCTGAGAAGATTGAACTAGTGAGATTACCCTTTCATCAACACACACACATTCTCTGTCTCACACACAGACATACATACAAAAACAAACTTGTAATGAGTGGGTACTTTATCAAGGCCTCCCTCCATCCTTCATTAAATGACAGAAAATTGCTCTTTGCTGAGTTTGTCAATGCAGCTTTCCCTCCCAGAAGCCCATTTGTTTCACATGCTAGCACAGAATATTGCAGGAATTTGCAGATTTTAAATGACAAATGTGTCGAAGTTTACCCAGTTCTGAATCATTCTTTTCTTAGTCTGACTACAAGGTACAGTAACTCCCAAAGCTGGACTGGAATTTTTATTTTAGGTAGATCTTATTACTTCAGTAGTAAAACAGTATTGGACTACGATCTTTTGCTGTTTGGCAATGTCCCTAAAGGATTCTTTCGTTCCAAAAGCCTTTTTTCTTTACCTTATGTGATAGATGTAGCCATTCTAAATGACGAGCATGAACAAAACAATGAATTCATTCCTTTATTGCAACTTCTCTATTCTTTATTGAATTTGTCATTTTATTAATTGCAGTTACATGTAATGGAGATGAAAAGATGTTTTTTATGAGATAAAAACTTAACGGTTTGACACTATGAAAAGAAAATGGTTCTTTCTAGCACCTTTCAGGACAGAAGGCACTTACAAATAGCATCCACTGTGTTGCTTTGTTAGAGTAACACTTTGATGTGTAGGATTATAATCAATGTAAATTATTGAGTTTTGCTACTGTGCTGTGTTGAAGGTATAATGTGTTACTTTGTGCAGCCATGATTTATTCATACCAAGAAAACAGCCACATAACATTTTTTCCCTTAAATTCTATATTAAAGGTGAATTTGTAAATATAAATAAAAGAAAATGTTTGTACAAGTTATGTCCTGATTTCTAGGTTTCAGTAAATACATACTAGGTCTTATTCCCGCGTTTATATATGCTATGAATTTCAATCCAAACAGATGAAGAAGAGTTTTAGGACGGAGCCTGAAGCATGGCATGTCCTTTAATTGCCATTTACATAGCAGAGGAATCATTAATTTCTAATTCACTTATTATTCACTCTCTTTAGTATGCTGTGTCAATGTCGGTTTTGGGGCAGTGGAATAGATGTGGCTCTGCATTGCTTTTGCACCTCCTTTTGTGTGTGTGTTTTTCCTTTTCTTAATGTTTTTTTTTGACCTTAATAAAATAGTACTTTGACATAGGCAGTTAAGGGCTCTTGTTTGGATATGATTTATGGTGCTACATTAACCCTTCATTGACCTAGAAATGCCCTAATATTAAAACAGTTTGACACACAGAAAATCAAAAGCCCTTTTATTGGATGTGCTATTGTCCGCATCATAAGTTTCCCCAATGTGATGCCACTGTTACACCATCAATTTCCTACTGCTATTGAACACTGTATTGAAAAACTAATGGACAGAATCCTTTGTCATTTCTGTCCCAGTGACCAGCAAATAGCTCAGTGAAAGTCTTCCCCTTCATATCACTTCAGGCATTTCGAAATGACACATCGAAGGTACTTGCTTAGCATTTTATTAAAGGCAATGGTGGGCTGGGTCCTACTGGGCTCTGTGTAACACCCCCATCAGCCAGCTCCCATGGATTTTGGCAGAAGATGGGAGTGTGTGGTGCCTCTATGGGGCTCAGGGTAGAGCCCCTGTCGCATGGTGCAACAATACCATATTCATATTTGTTAAGAGGAGAAGTAAATCCTTGTAGAAGATTTTCTGGAGTTTAACAGTAAACAGTGAATAGAGCCTATGTATAAATACAGTCAGCTGTAGATATTATAATGCCTTATTAATTTACAAATGAAATACTTTTTTATGACTATGCTAGTAACCTATTGCTTTATGTAGAAATTTTTAATGAATGTTTTCTATTTAAGCCTACAGCTTTTAGCATGATGTTGAAAACCCTTAATGCATTTTTTATAAAGCTGCTTGATTCTAGAGTGCTTTTCCCTACTGGAAATGAATATATTTTTATTTTCAATTTATGTTGTAACTGCTACCTCTTCTTAGTTGTATATTTGGCACCTAGGAGGTGCAGTTTTGAAGTTAATCTACTATAATATATTTTCACAAAATATTTTTAGTATTGTCAGTGATCTTTGGTTTCTTGAGTTTGACACTCACTGAAATCCAGACCCTAACAGAATACAGAAAAATCTGGGCATACAAATATTATCTATTCAGCACTTAACAAAACTGTACAGTAGAATAGCCAGGGGCTTTAATTTATTTTTGTAGTAGGCAGCTCTTGCTTTATGATCTGAATTTCTTCATCATTGGTTACTGATACAGATTCATTTTCTGTAGAAAAAACAGCCTTCTCTTCAGCTGACCTAAAATAATCATGACTTTTATTGGGCTTTTGTGAGGGACAAATGTTCTTTGCTAATTTAAAACCTTCAGAGCTCTACCTAGTGCAGGGGCTGGGTAGGTCATTTAGAAAATGGACTGGTTGCACCTTTAGTGGAGGGGAAAGGTGCCAGCTGGACTCCAGAGCAAGTGCTTTATCTAATTTTTTTCCTGTTTATGGCTACACATATATCCTAGCACCTCTGTGTTCACAGACCTCCTACAATTGAGTTTTGAGTGCACAGGCACTTGGCTTATGCTTAGCTGCCTCAGTGTCGTGCTCACTTTGCTATGAAAAGGAACATTTCTCATCATTGTGAGATATACCTGGACTTGGAGATAGCATGCATGTTTCTTTCCTTGCTTAGCACAGTTCAAGGCTACTGTCACTTTCTGGAGAATTAACCTGGGCTGTGTGGATGAATATCATGGTCTCTGAGCATGAATAGGGAGCAAAGGTCTGTGTGCACTTGTTTAGATCTACATGCAATTATGTTCCAAAAATCCAAAATAACTGAAGCAACAGACCTATAGCAGAGTTACACCTATATAGCTGTGCAAAAAATCATGAACCTACATTCTACCAGTCTGTTCCCAGTTTGTGAAAAAAGGATTTCAAAATGTTGCCACTACTTATGGCCATTTCTAATTAAAACTTCACAGGAGAATGAATGATATACTTTCATATGGGATAAATGTGAAAGAAGATGATTTCAGAAACTTTTAAAACAGAAAACAGGTTTTGGCAGAGTTTTTGGCAACCTGAAGATTTATCCTAGGTGATGCTTATATTTGTGCTTCATAGTTATAGAATATTCATACATCTTCAGCATTTACAGAAGTTGTGTAATGATGTAAAGTAAAATACAATCCCAAGAGATATTGAAAAAGCTAAACAGAAGTAGCTGGTAGCTGGTGTTTATATGCAATATTAAAGCACCACAACTTCAGAAAACAAAAATTCGATCTTTCTTCATTATGTAAAACCAGTTTCAAAATTATAAATAAGCTTTTATAACATCAGTACTGTAAATATCTGAAGATTAAAGAATTCCTTGCTTTGTAAAATATTGCTTTCTTGGAGAACAATGTATGATCATGTTTTTACTGGACAGTAATGTGGATGCTGTCGGCACAAACAGAAGAGCAGGCTAGAACCTCAGGCAGAAATGTTGAAATTGGTCCATGTAACATTATAAGAACTCAAGTGTAATTCTTATTGTGTAAATGACAACAAGGTAATTAGTAATACTAGAGACTGTCACTAATGACCTCTAGGGTCACAAGGCAATGTACTTCTCCTTGTTTATTAGCTTAACACAAAGGGTCATTATGATAATCCACATTTTTAAAAAGCAAACTTTAATTTTTAAATACAGTCTTTCAGAAGAAATATTTCTGATGCATATAACTGTTGTCACAATTCTATCCTTTCAGAGCTATGTTTAACGCCCTGTTAAAAAAGCTGTATACTCACAGCTTTATATAGGGCAGTACATAAGCCTTTATATCTGCATGTTAATTTCTATCAAAATAGCTATTCTGATTCTGCTAAGAAGAGTCTCCAGTTATTACTAAGATAATGAATTCGTTGAAAAGTTAGTGTCTGTAAGTTTAATTTCTTCCCCATTTGTCTTTGGAGTAGGCATATCTTTGTTGTTTTACTGTACTAAACTGCTTTGGCTGTTTCATAAGGGCTGCGTATTTCACTAAGCTCTTGCAATATTGAAAGAATCTATATTCTGAGAATTTGAAAACATGTCAGCTCACCTAAATTACATATTGATCAGGTTTAATTGCATGCCACCCATCAGTATTAGGTTTGAAAATTCATAAAAAAGAAATAATGTACTCTTTGTGGATGATTACTTCTGGGGCATTTAAATGAATTCCATCACTTAACCCTGAGCCGAGACAGATTATTGAGCCTTGCAATCTAGCCAGTCAAAGTCCAATGCAGTAGAACAGCTGTTTTCTAACTATCAGAGAAAAACAAAGAACAAACAATATAAATTTATATAGATTTTCTTTTAAGGAAAATAGCAAAATAAAATGCTAAATGTAAACATGCATTTTTCAATTATTTCAGG
>NW_009935138.1:192842-209363 GCF_000696875.1 Nestor notabilis | reverse complement strand
CACTCTTGTTTTGGTAGAGAATGGTCTTAATATTTAATTTTTCATGTGCCATATGTAAATTCAAACTATGATTATAATTTCAAAATTAGACAAGTACTCTTGAGAAAATTATTTTCCATGCATTTTCATTTTAACTGTGCATTTCCTTATATATCTGCCACCACTTATCCTCATTTAAAAACTGGGAGTGTGGGTTTTTGTTCATATTCAATGTGTTTTATGGCAAGCATAGTTTTCAGGCTGTGTTCTTAAGAAACTCAAAATGGTAGAGAAAGAATATTTATTGTTAGTTTTCAAGATGTTCTTTACATTCAGAAATTATGCTTGCCAGTATTGGGTGTGTTTTAAGAAATTGTGCTTATGTATGTTTTTTTCTCTACAGAATATCAATACAGAGTGAAAAGGACCAGTTAAAATCATTGGGTTTGCTTGGATAATAGTTTAAAAGCTACATTTTATTTAGACACTTTGAGGTAGTAAATATCTGTGAGCATAATTAACTGTCTTTTATCTAGGTCTACTCCTTAGTGATGCTTTTTTAGGACCTTTTGTAATGTCTCCTTTTAACTTTCAGTTTGGCCTTGAAAAGGATTTTAAGAGTTAAGATCTGTTAAAAGTGTTTTTCACTGTTTTTCCCCATGTACTAATGAAATGGATGTCTCAATTTGTCGCAGATTTTCACTGTTTTTTCTTCTAAATTTCTCCATTTCATGTGGCCTAAGATTTTACTTTAAACAAAATGAAATAACCTTGTTTAGCAAACAGGGAAATCTATGTTTGTGTAAATGATCTTTTGATTTACCATGAACCTTGACTTACTGCATAGTCTTTATAAACTATGGTTCATACCGAGCTAACATAAAATTACATAGCTTCAAAAAAGGATAGAAAAGCTCTCTTTTATTCACCCTCAGAATATGTCTGGTTTTAATGTCATATCTACGTATTACATATGTGATATATCATATCACTATGACCAACTCAATTATTCAGTCTGTAGGAGAAAACCCCACACACATAGATTTCCCCCTTCCCCATTGTTTATATATGAAAATCAGTCTGCAATTAAATTGGTAGTTTAGTCATATACACACACACACGCGCACACACACTTCAGTATTGTAGTACTTAGTCACTTAAATGGGTGACTGCAGATCAGAAACAAAAATCGTGTCTCATGCTTACAGTACTTTTGATCCCTGAAGCAGATATTGACTCCTTTATTGCACAAAACACGGAGTTGCATCAGTCCTTACAAATGGCTGGGCTTAACTTGCATGTGTATTTGTAGTAATTGGAAAATATAAATAAGTTGTTTACTGTAGTTCTTGTGTGTTTTGCTCCATATATTTGGAAGAGAGAACAGCTGATTATTTGGTAATGTACAGACATAGAGGGAAATGTTCTAAACTCTCATACTAATCCTTTAATATTTCTTTCTTAGCTGGTTAAAAGTACCCTTAGTCAAAATAGAGTAGACCCAGTATTTAGGCATCAAAAAATGTTATCAAGCATGGCATACTGCTGCTGCTGTTGTTTCAAACGATTATATGAAGGATTGGTTGGTGAAGAAACTGGCTTCCTAAAGTCCACTTATTTACTCTTAGGAAAGCTGTCCTTGAGCAGGGAAATTTTTAGTAAATTGAGCTTGAAACAGAACTTGGCTTACTTTGGTTTCATGAAGTAACCTGACAATACAGAAAAAAATAAGTCTAAAAAATATGCCAGACACCCCAAAGCATCAAAAATACTGATTTAAACTTTTTCCTTTGTTTTATTCAAAGGTAAGAATTCTTATGTATGGTGCTTTCATATTGGGATAAATTGCTATTGGAAGTTAACTGGCCTTTTACTATCAATTATGTTGGGTCTAAGCCATCCCCTTTGCCAATTTTATTCAGCCCTTATTAAACCTAGTCAAATAATATTAAGAATAGTTGCAATGTATTATCAATTTTTACATAACTCCCATTCTTTATATCTGTTCACAAATAATGTCTATTAGCAAAATTTTATTTCACAAGAAATAAAAAGCAAACCCCTGAGATTCACTCAATGAATGAATTGATGCATTCTGTAATTAAAATTATATGATTATAGGTAGATGTGGTCATGACATAGTATTACAGATACTACCCAGATATGGCTTGTCACTTGAATAAGTAAGTTTGAATGCTGAAAGACATTCTTGAAGCAATAAAGACAATTTTTTGCTTTTGCATTATTTTTTTCATGTAGCGTTCTGTATGTAAACCCATAACATTATAATTCAGGAACAGAATTCAAGGACAAATTTTCTAGAATGAAAATTGCCCTTAATGACAAATTGTTCATTCAGCTTTAAGCTTTATGGTGCAAAACACCAGGGATAGCTTTGTACTGGTTTGCACTATGGAATTAAATAATTAAGTTGTTACATAACTGGAAAAGCATTTGCTATAGGTTGGACTTTTACTTTATTCTTGGCAACCTTTTAAGCTTTTCTAGGTAATGTTTACTTAGGAATCTATGGATGGGATTTCAGGTCATGATTAAGAACTTAATGAACATTCATTAAGAAACATTAAGGCGTTTTCTTTTATCATATATTTCTGCTGTTAGCTGTGATCGAATACTATGATTTAAAGTAAATCCAATTGTCTAGAATCTGATAATATTAAAGCTTTAGCTGGAGCATTTTTGAGAGCTAGAAACTTGATGTGTTAAAAGTATCTGTAAATTTTTCTGTCTGTGTGCATTTCCCTTCTGAAGCAATGCCCCTGAAGTTCCCATTCACATTGGGGTTACAGCACCAATCCACTTTTCTTCTGCCTGTGTACAAATCAATAGCAAATCATTTATTACTTACTGAGTACATAGGAAACAAATCTGTAGAAGTCTAGATCAAAGAATGTGCTTATAGCCTCCCAAATTGAAGCTTACCACCTATAAATCATCACTACCTGTAGTTCGTGAAGAATTCTACAATGACTGATGTGTCGGGTTCAATGTAAAGATTTCACTGTACCGACTGTTCTCCACCTGCTTTCCCTTTGCCACTGCCGGCCCGCTTTCTCTCTCTCTCCACATATTTAGTTTGGAAGACTCAAAATCAGACAAGTGTGGAATATTCACACTGGTTTTGCCCCCTTAACCTTAAACTGTTCTCTGAGACTGATCTCACAGCATCCGTTAACTGTCATGTCTAGCTCTTAGGGATTTGTCAATGTCAATCCATTATCACTTGGCAGGGGCCATCATAGAGTGATACAAAATCCCTGTTTCTCACCCCTCTCATAATATCTGAAAACCTATTGCTCAAAAATCAGATGGTTAAAAAAAATTCCGAACTGAAAGGAAATGACAAGCAGGAAAATTCAAAATGGCAGGTGGACACCAACCATAATTTATTGTGCTTATAGTACAAAGAATATGAGCGTTCTGGATGATATCCCGTTCTTACTGAAGTCAGTGGGAATTTTTTTATTGACCGGGGACCAAGATTTTATCCTCTGTGTTCATGGGCTTCTAGCCTCCTGCAGGGGAAGAAAAAGAGAAAGGAGAGAGAGAGGAAGAAAAATAAATTCCTGGTGAAAAAAAAAGGAGTATTAAAATTATTGCTATGCAGCAGGGGGTGGAGGGAGAAATCACTGCTTTGGGGTATTTGGAACTTTTTAAACTTTTATATAGGTATAGAGTAGAACAATAAAAAAATCTTATTTTTGAAATGTTGACAAATATCTTTATGTTGGAACAAAATCATTTTTCTTTAAAAATAATGACAAAACAATTTAAATGCTTTACTCTTTTCCAGTCATTCGTGCATGGTACTCCTCCCCCTCTACAAACTCATTCAGGAAATTGTTAGAATACGTTTACTCTTCGTTGCAACCATATTTTCCAAGTCTAATGAAGATAGAGATCACTTCACCAGTTTTCATTTTCTAAAAAGCTTTATCATGTCACGTGACCCTGTAGGAATGTGAGTCACTCTCTCCTCTTCAGAAAGGAGTCCCTGCCCTTTCCTTTTCCCACAGTCTTTCCCCCTGGAGGGGCTTCCACGGCCTCTGCTTTTCCTGCTTACACTGGCAGAAACCCAAAAGTGAATCTGGCAAGGACTTTTCATCAAACTGAAATGATTTGCTGACATGTTAGTGCTTATATTGCTCTTTGGTTTGTCATCTCAGCAGTAAGCACTGCCGATCAGAAACACGCTGATGGTGTGTTGTGTTCCTGAAGTTGATGGGTAACTTTTAGATGAGTTATGGATGTCTGCGCAAAGGTAGTGAGGAAACACAATAGTCCTTTTTTCTGATTAAGAAAATGAAAGATAATAAAAAGACTAAACTATCTAAATGGAGGTAGAATTATATGGAGAAATAAGTAATACAGAGATTGTTTAACAGGGGTTACTAAAAAGGTTGAAGAGCAGAGGAACTTGAGTTCTTAAATTACCTTTATTGAGATACCTTAAAGTGGTAATGCCACTCAAACATTTATAATATTTCAATCCACTGTGGTATTTACTAATTTTACTAATTTACTATTTTATTAACCATTTCCAGTTGGAATTAATAGTCTATGGTGCTAAGCGATATTGCAAGTTAACATAAATGTCCTTTACCTGGAGTCAAGTTCATTTCAAGGAAACAACATATTAGTAATCAAATTGTTCTTTCATCTCCTGCACATTTGTTTCCCTCATTCATTTCCTTCAGTTTTACCCTGTTGGTGAAGTAGTAAATCTCTAACTCATTTGTGTTCACTGCTCCTCCTTACTGGGGTGTATACGATAAATATGAATCTGGACTAAAAGAGGAAAATTTGCAGGAGGTTTTAAGAGACTGTAAAGGGAAGGGGAATGGGAGGGGAGTAGAGCCAATATTCCACCTTAAAAATCCAGTTTCTCTTGTGAATCAGTTTTTGCAAATGACAGCAATTATTTTATTACTGTAGTAAGGAAAAGTAAGACATCAACATCAGAATCCACAATGATTATTTGTTTCTTGTCTTATGGAAACTGCAAGATGGACTTTGACATCAAGATGATATTTAGTTCAACCGTTTACCTGTGTGTTTGGGAATACAAGGCAATAAGAAAAGCTTTTCTAACAGTGAAAGGGCAAATTAAGGGTTTATTCTCATTATATACTTGTAAGTAAAACAGATAGTTTGCCAAGCAGCACTGGTGTTTTGTAAACTATAGATATCCTGTGCATATATTTTGAATTGTCCCAGTACTTCATCTAGTTACTTGGACACTTGCTTATACAAAGAGCCTGTTACATTCCTAATATTTGCTTTTCTTGCTCAGACCATTTATCTGTAAAGATATGTTGGGCATCTGCAATTGCACATGTCTAACTTCAAATTTGGAGCTTGAACTTCGTCACTTTGTGCATTGTTAGTTTTATTGTATCTATAACACACTCTAATTATATGTTGAACCAAATTCTCTTCAAAGGAAGCTTTTTTCTAATTGTATTGAAGTAGTGAAGAAACTTTTTGATGATTCTGGGAAAACAAAACTTTTCAGTTCGTAAGTTTTGAGTGCAAGGATTTTTCCTTGTATTGTGTCATAGACTTGTTTTGATGGTATGTCCTAGGATTTTCTGAATTAATGTGCTTGATATTATAAAAAATTCAAGTAAATCTGCATATTAAGTAAATTAATTTTTATCTCTACTGGTCAAGAGCCACCAGCACCAGCTGCAATGCCACTTCACTGTTTTTATTCAAGTAATAAAGGGATATGCAAGCTCAAAGATTCTGGACAATTATAGATAAGCATTCAAGATACGTATCTGAAACTTGCCAGAACCTGAAATTCCTCAGATTTGCAGTTTTGTTTTAAAAATTTGTTTTCTCTAATTTCTGGCCTGTTTGAAATTGCTCATCTTAATATGATGTCTTTGTTCTGCCTCTTGGGAAAATGGAGACATCAAACCAAAAAATCAAACCCACAAAATCAAAAAGCCCCCAATGCTATGAAGAGCCAAACCTCCAGTTGCATTGACCTTAATGTAAAATGCTAAAATAAGTAATTTTTTATCTCAGGAGGAGCTTCAGATTGAAAGGCATGTTGAAAGAATGATACACATTTCTCATAATTTCTTTAGTCATTTCCACAGCTGAATTGAACACATGCCTATAGTGAATTTTATCTTTGTTCTTTGTGAGCATGTCTCAAAAAGGCACAAGTGGAAATGGAGCAGGAAACTGTTTGTTAATATAAGGCAGAGCACTTTGACGCAGTTAGGAAGAAATTTACCTTTTCAAGCCTTAGCCTTTCAAAAATTCGCAGAACAGAAGAAATTTGTTCTTGTTTAGTAGTAAAGAGAAGGTGCCACTTTAGAGACTAGTACAGTTACATTTTCTTAAGAACTGTGCCAGAAGTACCACCATCTCCTACTTATTTATTAAAAAATAGGTAATCATTGAGGTTTGAGAGCAATCCTTCTAATTTTGCCATCACAGTTTAACACATTATTGTTCCTAAAATATAAGCTGGATTCACCCTGCATGCTCTGCAAACCATAAATATCTGTGCAACACTTATGAGCTTGTTATCCTTTAGGAATGGAATATCAAAGTATCACTTCCTCCTGATAATATGCATGCCCTCTCACTGTTAAGCCTGGTAAAAAGGGCAGGGGGAAGGTGTTTTTAAGATTTGTGTTTATTTCTCATTATCCTACTCTCATTTGATTGGTAATAAATTAGGCACATTTCCCCAAGTCAAGTCTATTTATTTTGTCCATGGTGGTAGTTGAATGATCTCTCCCTGTCCTTAGTTCAACCAAAGAGCCTTTTGTTCCCCTTGTCTACCTGAAGAGGAAGAGTGATAAGAGTGACTGTTAGACATTTACTGTCCAGCCAGGGTCAACCCATCATAGGCACTAACAGAAAAACATTCTTGTGCATTGAAGAAGTTCTGGGAACTATTTGGAAGAGAAATTGCAGATTGGTCTCATTCTTGTAAGTAAGCCAAGTGGAATACAAAGTCTTTGCTCTGGCACAGGCCTTGAGGTTTGAAAATGTGCAGATGACGATGGCTGCACACTGATCTTATTAAGTTATTTCATGTCAGGCAGGCTGAAACCTAATAAGACAAAAGGGTTTGAAGGGGAAGTCACAAAAGTTTGAAGTAGACATAGGATACAAACTTTTAAGCTTAATTAAGTGTTGCAACTGTTTCCGGTCACTTGGGATTTAAATTAAGATTAGATTTCTTCAACTATATGATTTAGCTGGACTAAATAGGAGAATAACAGGGCAAAATTCTGTGGGCTGTCCAGACACATGAGGCCATGTCATGTGAGATTATTAACCTCTTCCAGCTTTAAAAATCTATACATTTGGTAATAAATTCTCTGTTCCTTGAAGAAAGATGTACATTAGTTCCAAATATATATTATTAAAAAGATAGATTTACTGTAGTAAGAGAACCTCAAAGAGAACACTACACAAAAGGCAGGCACAATTGCTGTGGTGCAATGCCAGGCTCTTAAATTCTTGAATTCATTGCAGTAGGGAAAAGAACATTTGGCCTGAAAGCCAGGTGCAGGCTTTTTTGCTATTCTTCTTCACCAGTCTGAACTAGATCCTGACTATAAAGAGTTGGTCAAAAAATCTGATTGTTTCAGAGTCTGAGCTGCCTGGACATTTATTTCTGTCAGGTCCATTACCAGGAATAAAATTTCCACACAACTGTGAAAGTATCAGAAGACTTCTCAGTGTGCTGGTCAGTGATAAGATTTCACATTTGGGTTTCAAGTTATTTTGAATATTGATTATCATTATTACAAGTTAAACCTATATTAATGTATAAATCCTTGGACCTAGAGTTTTACTGAAATGAAATAAAAGTGATATAGGCTAAACTGAGACAAACTAACAATTGATGCCAATCTTTTCTGGGTATGTTATTTCTGGGCAAGCAACAGCTTCCATGTAATCAACACTGTTATTGTAAAACATGAATTATTTCAACTACAGTGAAAGAAGTTCTAGATAATCAACTGAAAACTGTGATCGTGTTTTCATATCTAAGTCAACCACTTACATGAAAGAGACAGTGCTGTTGGTGGAATGGTAAAGACCTCATTCATTTTTTTATGTGGTGGTGTTTCTATCTTTAGAATTAATCTTACAAGTCCAGTCCATTAAAAACCCCAACTTTTGCCAATGAGTATAAGCTTGCAACTAAAACTGCAATTGATGCTGATCTTGCAGTAGTCATGGAGCTGATCTGAATCCATATATAAGAAATAAGCACTAAGTGCCTTTGTACCTTGGTGCAACTTGGTTCAAGGTATCTTGGTCTACCTTTCTTGTTTCTATTTTAATATCAACATGAAGTTTTTTGTCTTCCTCCATCTCTGTATTAAGATATTTATAGAAGCATTGTATTAGTTTAAATTAAGTTTGGACAACTCTTGACTATATAATTTGCATCACATCCATGTCCAGTAAAACGTACGACCTCCTATTCTACCAGTCAGAAATCAACCACTTTGGTTTTTTATATCAGTCCTATTGGTGGAGGGTTTTTCTGTTTGGTTGAGGGTTTTGGTTTGGTTTTCTTTTTTTTTTTTTTTTTTGTTCTGTTTTTTGTTTATTTTGTTTGTTTTTCAATTAACAGACATATCTGCTATGTGTGTTTAAAAAAGGAGCAAAAAAGCATCTATGACCGCAACTCAGTGATTCAATCCTTTTAGACAGCATCTATACTGAGTCTATACTCTGTTTAAAGAATGCATACTCTGTGGAAGTCAATGTTAACCAGTTATTTTACCCATCATACTTGTCCTGGAAATGCATGGACTTAAAACTTTTGCTAAGATCTTTTCCTGAATTGGATTTCACAAGATGCTTTCAATTTTAGCACAAGTGACTTTGAACAAAAGGCAACAGAATCGACATTTTTAGCTGACATCTTAAGCAATACTTCATAATAGTAAAGTAAAAGCAGAAAAACTCAATCTGTCTCCCCCCGCCCTCCCCCCCCAAAAAAAACCCTGAGGAGCAAACCTGCCAGTACAGCACGATTTTAGCCACAAATAGAATTGTATTATCAGCTCGAATGTAGCTCTCAGCGGGGACTCAGACAGCAGACGGGATTGTATTATTCTGCCATTCCCCTATCCATCTGTTAAAGAAGTTCTATTTGGAATCAAATGTTTCTTCTTTTTAATTATTTTTTTTAAAGAATAATCTAATTTTTGAATGCAACCAGTGGCACTTCATGTATGCGCACCTTGCAAGTGTTTAGGAAAAAGCTTCCTTTGTTTGTTTTCATCCAAGGAATTCATCTCCACTACCTTTATTTCTTCTAGAATTGAGTTTATGCCAAACCCAAATACCCATTTGAACATCTGTAACTATAGAATCTTCCCTGTTTTCCTCTATATTGTTTTTTTCTGGTTTGGAATGTCTTCCCCTTCAATGAGATTTTCAAATAGTGTTTTGGTTCTTTTAGATATTGTCTCTTTCCTCTTTCCAGGAAGCATGATTGAATCTCTTTCGCAGCTACAAGAAGAGAAAAGAATAGAATTCCATTACTAACACAAGCATTTCCCACCTGCCCAATAAACAGTTCTTTACTCTAGGTGGTACTTGTGTTATTCTCTTTTTTTGAAAGCTTCTCTATCTTGTATAAAGCATGAAAATAATCATCCAAGAAGGGATTTTATACCAGCAAAGTGCTTGTAAGGTGTATTCATTTATATTGGTGAATACTGCTTCTGTGCTGTATATGTCTCCCGACCGAAATAAAATGCAGCAAGAAAAGGGCATAACTGAACCTACATACTTCCCAGCATAACTGAACCTGTGCTAGAGATTTCAGATGGTATGTGTGCATTGGTAAGAAATTGCTGGTCATCATACTTCTGTGGTACACACAGAAGAGTGTAGGTTTAGCTTTATTCACCTAGCAGTTTAGATTTTTTCTGGAATTAGAAGTAATGAAAAAGGTATCTGTGGAAGAGAGTAAGAGGTTTTGACAAAGACAAGCACAATATAGAAGAAGACTTAGGCATTTTGCCCCATTGATATTGTTACCATCTTACTGAAAAATTAAAAAAAAGGCAAAAAATAAAAAGCAGTGACCAACAGAAACTGGCAGAGCAAATCTCACCTCAGGAAATAATGAAAAGACAGCCTTAGAAAACAACATTTTTTAAAGTATATTATTATGTCTTTCAGGTTTTATAAACTACTGCAAAAATGCAATATGGATGCTCTATACTATATAAGAGCATGTGGGTTTTCTGCTTTTTTTTAAAAGCTCAGTGTGTAAGAAAATTCAGAGCAGTCTGGTGTGTCAGTGGAGAATTTAAGAATAATCTTGGGGCTGATCTTGGCCATGCCTTTGTATGGTGTACATTTCAAAGAAAGGTTTTTGTGTTTCGTTTTGGCTTTGTTTTTTGGTGGTTTTTTTTGTTGTCGTTGTTGGGTTGGGTTTTTTTTTTTGGTTTTTTTTTGGTTTTTTTTTTATTCCTGAAGCAAAACACTGAACATGTGTAGTCAGATTGCCTTGTAAATACTCTTTTCGATTGGGATCTATCTTAGACTTTGTGTTACAAAACTGAGATAATTGGGGTAAGCACTTTCTGAGGTTACACCTGCCTGAAAATACCTGCCTTGGGTTTTGACGTGCTTTCCTAAAAAAATGAATACATGAAGATAATGACTTCCTGAAAAATGTCCTAGTTATGTTAGTATTACCATTGTTTGATCAGAAACCTCACAGAGAGAATACCCTCCCTTTCCAAATTTTATCATCTGAATCTTTGGAAAATGTTTTAAAATGCACATACTTAAATGGCTTTATAAGAAAACAATTGGGCTGTAGTTCAGCATTAGTGGGTTTGCATATTTAGAGTCTCTTTGAAAGGATACTATCAAAGAGAATCATAGAATGATTAGGGTTAGAAAGGACCTTAAGATCCTAGGGATGCCTCACACTACACCATGTTGCCCAAGGCTCTGTCCAACCTGGCCTTGAACACTGCCAGGGAAAGGGCATTTGCCACTTTGGGCAACCTGTTCAAGTGCCTCACCACCCTCACAGTAAAGAAGATAGGGTGGAGTTTATATGTTAATGATGGAGGGGTGCAGAGTCACTTTAGGGAGTGACAAGGTGGGAGTTCTGCATTTCCTTCGCCTAAGATTGCGCCAATTCTTCCAAACTGTCGTCTTCTGATGATAATCTACTTTCAGTTTTTTAACTGCTCTAAAATTAACTAAATTACGTCAAAAACAGCAGCTAAGAGACGAACAGAGAACCCAGTGCCTTTCATAGACCCAGAGCACCATAATGTGGAGGGGAGGCTATGCCATCACAGCAGACTCCACAGTACAGTACAGATTGTCTGAAATTGAGAGTATCTTGGAAACTGTGCTTCAAGAGCCTATATTTAGATACAGACCTATCACTACTGATATTTTTATCCTAGTGCTTCTAGCTAATAAATGGATGTGACCTGTACTGAGGATGTCTACCAGAGTTACCTTCCATCCTTGTACAGTTGCATTTCAGCCTTGGCACCCACAGTATCCCTGCTTCAGATTAAAAGATGGTTACTAATGTTTTTTGGGTTGTGTTTTCTCCTTACCCTTCTTCAGATCAAGAAATAAAAAGCTCAACTTCCATTTCCTAGAAGAAAATTGATTTCTTACTGCTTAGTTTACTAATGAAGTTAGTTTTGTGTCTGCAGAGGCATGAATTTGCTCTCTACTGAGTTAACTTTTAAGCGATGTTTTCCAGTACAAGACAGTCTTACTATTGTTATATTAAGTAGACTAAAATGTAGTGTAGCTGTAAAATTAAGTTTCCCTCCACTTAAGGATTAAAGTGAAAATGACTATGTAACTAATATAAGCCTAATATAGTTTGCTTTTCTTCCTGGAAAATATATAGTCCACAAAATGTATATGACTTCAGCAACTACTTACAGATTGTTTATCATATGTAACCAACTTAAGCATGTTATATCTGGGATTATATCTCTTTACAACTGAAATTACCTCTCTCTTCTTGTGACACCAAGGCAAGGAACCTCAATTATTCTTTGATCTTTCCCACTAGCAAGATAATAATTGGAAGTTGACAAAATTCATGCTCAGGTTGGGAGGTATTGATTTCTGTTTGTCTTGCATCTTAACATTTAGAATGTGACTGTCATGTATACTAAAACATGAAATTTACTGTCTTCATAAAAGTTTTACTAAATCAGCCACCAAAGGAAGGAGTTATTGGCAGCTTTTTCATTATGGAGCATAGGGTAAAGCACCTGATTATTTTTGTATTTAGAGGTTCTGTGGTGACTTGCACGTACATCAATAAATACTAGGTCACTTATGCATTCTGAGTAAAACTGTTCTTGTTTTTAAGTAATTACAAAATTATTTTTCTCTTGTTTATTGGCACAAAATACTACAAGAACTTGTTCTTTGCATATGAATATTTCTAGCTGTTCATAACCAGAACAGTTCAATTTTGTCTAAGAGTGATGTAGTAATTAAGAGCAGGGTTATTTTGAAATAGCTCACCAAGAACAAATACCCTGATAAAAAGCACAGGCAGTAACATTCGCTCTCATGTGTTTGAAATAGCGGAATATTTTTTATAGCTTACCAGTGATAGAGTTAAACCAAAAACGAACATTGAAAGAAGAGAAACAATTTGATTTTAAGTCTGTCAACATTTTCGTTATTCATTTGAAATATTAAAATCCTAAATTCACACACATTCCCCTCTGTATCTGTGGTCTGTGTTCTAGCTTTGATATTATGACTGGTTTTACAGGTACTTAAAACTAGGACTTTGGAATTTTTCTGAATATTTAGCATCAGTCTCTTTAAAACATGATTGTTGAGGAGACAATAAGTAGATTGTGAGTTTTTGTTGGGAGAGAAAGCTTTCAAAAATATGTGCAACCTACGTACTTTTGAAGAAAGGGATACCTGAGCAGCTCAATGAATGCAAGTAAGCTTGTGATCTAGTTATTAAGATCTTTCAGTTTAATGAATACATGATGTGTCTTAATAAATGACTGTTCAATGGAACCTGTATGAAAAAGCAGAATATTTGGGAGCTGTTGGTAGAAATGTATCATTAGCACACAAGATTTCCCCCCGCCCCTTAAATTAATATTTTATTGCTTTCATGAGTGACATTTTTAACTATTGAGTAGAATTTGTTTAGCCTGATTGTTCCTGCAGCTGAAATTAAAGGTATGCTTGATCAGAAGCTTTATTGTGCTTATAAAATTTGGTTTGTTTTTTTTTTTTCACCTGATATAGTAGAACCAAGAAATTTGTAGCATTATCATTTGATGTGTTCTATTAAAATTATTGAATTACATATGACAATAAAAGTTACATGGAAGTTAACCTTATTCGAATTACGTACTCAGAGCTGTGGAATATGAAATGGAGTGATTACATTTCATTTTTGAATAAAATTTGTTTAGAGACACTAGCTTGCCTGTTATGATGGAATGGAAGATACTGAGTCTTCACTGAGTAAATGGTAATTGATTACAGACAGTGCAGAAAGGAAAAGAGTTAAAATACTGTATAAGTTTTGTTAGCTCAGAAAAAAAGTCATAAGCATGTAAAAAGATAAAAGCTCTCTTATCCAAATATCTCTGTTCCCTGCACCACTTCAAGGGAAAGTTAAATTGATTGCAAACCACAGAGTTCATTAGGAGATTAGAAGGAAAGAAATACAGAGACTAAGTTGGGTCTGTGATGAATATGCTGTGTGGGTTCATACCTTAAGGTCTGTTGCTACCTACCTGGTAGCATTTTCCGTGTTAGACACACTTCTGGAGGATACTGTACCTTCCTCATATCAAAAAGCCTGGTAGGTAGGACAAACAGCTATGTCGGACTTATAACCTCTTCTTCAGCCAGTCGCCAACAGTAGCTTCTTCTGGAAAGCAACTACGAAGTGATTTTCCCACCGGTGCAATTAACCAAAGCGCCCTTTGTCCCTTTTTTGCCCTAAGACATAGTGTCTCTGGTTGGTTTTTTTGCTTGCTTCATGACTCAATAAACACTTGAGTATTTAAACAAAGCAAAACAACAACCCCTAGGAGAAATTCTTTACATGTGGTGGACATGTTCTTCTGCATAGTACTGGAGTTTTAGATCTTTGCCTGGCTGGGTACACTTCAGAATCTTTCAGCAGCCTTGCTTATAGTTTTGTAATTACTAATATGAAACTCTTCAATTTGGTCTTTCCTCATAGCTATGGAAATTGCTTCCATCATTTGTCCACAGAGAAAAAATAATCTTGTTACTTGATTTCTGTGCAGATTAAATATTTCAAATGATGAGTAGAGATTTGATTAAGGGTCGAGTAGCTTTTTTGTGTGATTTCAGGAAAACAGATATGATTATTCAACTGAACCCTTTTCTGTCTTATTCCTCAGAAGCCTGCCTAGTTCAAATTGCAGTATGATTCTATGATTCTGTTGTTGGAAATGTAATCTGTGGTAGAAGTAGTGCTGCTTTAGCTTAGTAGGCAGCTCTCTGGACTTTAAAGGCTAGCTTGACCTCTTGTTTTGTCACCTGTTTAAGGGGAGCTGTGCCACTCCAAGAAAAGCCCTTGCAAGATTTAGTGCCTTAGTCCTTGCCAGAAAAAGTTGCTTCACATTGTGCTCTGCCATGATGCATATTTCCCACGCCTTCCTGCATCTCTAAACAGAACTTGTATGTCCTAAATATTAGAATTATCTTGCACATACTTAACAATGGAAATATTCACATCATAGGCACTCCTTTTCCTGTTGCAATCCAATTTTACATTTACTGAATGCAACCAAATGAGGGACAAGGGGTGAAAAGCCCTTTGCTTTTATTTTCTTGTATTATTGCTTTAGGCCTTGTAGTAATCTGGATCGTCCAATGGCACAGTATCCTACAAAGGACACTGAATTTTTACAAACATTGTATTTCCTCCATGTAGTAATCAGCAAAATCCTGCTTCTTGTGCCAGCTGCAAAGTAAAAAAATAATAAATCTCACAGAAGTTTGTGTTCATCTTATTTTCTAGTTTTTTTGTTTTTTTTTCTAAAGACACTAGTTTTTGTGGTTTCTGAGGTTGGAAACATAATAGATCAACTATTATGTCCTACAAACCAAGTTTATAAACTCTATAAATCCCAGCACAGAAGTTCTTGTACTTTTGTTTCAGCAAGTCATGATGTTCAGTATGGCCCTGTGCATTTTATTTTGGATTCATGAGATTAGGGGTTTTTTGCAGTAATTGGGAGTGAACCAGTGAAAAAGTTACCAAGGGGAGGATAAAAAAAACAAAGAAAACCATTTTGGACATGTGAGAATAAAGTGAATATGTTCTTGTGTACTTTTGTTACACCTCTCGGTGTTGTCTTACTTCTATGTAGTTTGAAATTATGGAACATTCTCCAAAAGTGGTTTACGAAGGTTTCTTACTGGTTTTGTGATACAGTCTGACTTGTTGACAAAAATTAAGTGTCTTTTCTTAAGTATCTTCATTTGTTTTGAAACCCAAACATTTCTGGCAATATGGCACTTGTGTCCTCCTTTGTGTCTTGCTCTATCCAGACTGGAAATACCATGAAAATACAAGTCCTTCACAAAAGTTAAGATGTAATTATTAAAATACTTAAGCAGATTTCCTCATTTTTAACTTATTCCTCAAAGAACTCTTTTGTCCCTTGGGATTCACAAGGTGATGTGAAGCATGGGGATGTTTTGAGGATCATGCTCAGTCAGTCAGTTTAAAGGTTTCACACCACAGCTACACTATCCCACTGCACGCTGTTTTGTGTACGAAAACTTGTGTTTCCACAACTTTTTTTCTTTTAACTTACTTCTCTCACCAAAATTAGTGAGAAGTTTAATATTGGGGTGAAGCACTTCTGAAAATTCTGTGTCTGCTTTTTTTTTTTTTTTTAAATCCAGATACTATTATTTTAAAGAAATGAATTAATCATAAATGTTTCTGTCAAACTCAGATGCTGCTTTTCATTGGATCTGTTGATTAGGGTTAGGGTTTATTTAAACTATTTTAGTATGTCTTACTGTTGCCTTTATTTTCTGTGAATGCAACACCCCCCAAAACCCCCAAGTTTTGTTGTAGAGAAAAACCTGCGAAAATCCATCAGAATCAAGTATTTTCCTTACAAGCCTTATAAGCTACTTTGAGATTTGGTTTGAAAATAAAAAGCATTAAACCTGGACAAGTCAGAATTCACTGAGAAGTTCATAAAAAAAAGGATGAGTACAGGTCATTCCACTAATTTCAAATTTATATGTCTGTGCTTCTTTATTCAATGAAGAGAACTATTGAATGGGGGTAATTCATCAGACCTCTAGTAGACACACAAATTAATAAAAATTTAATTGCTTTCAGGATATGCCTGCACTGTACAGACTATAGCAAGAGATCCAGGTGTGCAGGCTGGACTAGGTGTCCGTCTTTTACATGAATAAACAAGGAAAAATGAATCCTACCCCTGCATTTCTCTGGGGTTAGGTATT